>NC_068362.1:44353086-44438260 GCF_020536995.1 Dreissena polymorpha | reverse complement strand
TATTATTATTATTACTTTATATTTTTATTATTATTACTATTATTATTTTTTATTAGTAGTAGTAGTATTAATAATAATACTAAAAATACTATAATATAATAATAATATTATTATTTTATTATTATTTTTATATTATTTTATTATTATTATTGTATATTTTTTTGTTACTGTTGTTGTTAAATGTTACACGTAGTTTGTATTGGTTATAGTGTTATTTGTGCATTTGCTTCGCTCTCCAAAAATCCTAATAGCGGTATTTAATGCACAAGTTATTAAAAATCAATTCGTTTTTTGCAATTTATATAATAAAAATATTTTAAATAAAGGTATCAAACATTTAAATAAAAACGTCAGTTTTATTTTTACAATGAACAGTTAAAAAATAAAATAATTATTTACATGTCTGTCAAATTTACGACTTCTATATCATGTCACATTAGAAAGGACTCTATTAATGTTAACATGTAAATCAGCGTGATTCGAAACAGTAATATATCTGTCAAAATTAGACAGATAAAATCATTTCTTATAAAATACATCAATCTATTCGTGTTAATTGCTTCCAGCAACACCACACTCCACACGAGAAACAATAGTAAGGGTAGATAATAGCAATTACCGGTAGAAAATTATTGAAGTTTGCCCACGAGTGTGTTTAAAAATAGCCAAGGGGTGGGGAAGTGATATAGAGATATTATTTGATTTTCGCAATCACTACAAGATTCCACGAGTCGATAACGATGTTCATCATTCGATGACATTTTAACTGTGGGCGTGACTAATGGTTGCACATTGTCGCCTGGTGATTATGAGATGTACGGGTAGATTTGCTGTCAGCCAATGAGATTGAAGGGATTAGGCGAGCGGATTCTGCCTTTACCATATATTGACGCGAAACTGTGTAACGCTTCAAAACAGATTTAACTCGAAGTTTAAACTTTCATCTTAAAAGCGAATCGCAAGAAATAAAATATACTTACAAAATAACGGATAACTGAATATTTTGGAGTTAACATTTATGTAAGGTAAGATATTGTTACAACAATATCAAGAAGGTCGATTTATGCATATCTAACATTTATTGAATACCGTTCTTAAAGTGCTGATTGATGAGTAAATTTTAATAAAATCAATGTCCTAGATATCGTTTCGAAATTAAAATATCCGAAGAAACCTAATCGTGAACATGGACATCAAATTGAAAATTTTATTTATCCATACATTTTCTATTTTAGACGATGGCTTCATTAGCGGCAACTTACGCCAGTTCTATGCATGCGCAGCGTTCTCCGTGTTGCCAAACCGGATATCCGGTAATGGCGGACCCTCTGACCGGGCGGACTGTTTGCTCTTGCCAGCTTCATACTGGCGTCCCTAGCTACCTTGCCCGGTACCTCGACTACCGGAAACACATTTCATCAACAGCGACGTTTCTCAGTACAAAATGGTAGGCTACTGTATAAGCTTTGCTTGAACGTTTATTCACAGTTTAGGTGCTTAATATATTAAAATATGTTAAAAGTGCTAGATAACTTGCAAAACTGTCCATTCTATTGATGTACAAAACAACCCGCAGACATGACTGAAAGAAAAAAAATACCAACGAGGGTTTGATCTGAAATTTGACGGAAGTTCTTTATATAATTGTAGTATAGTGCCCAAAGCAGCACATAATAATAAATACTGCTTATTGATAATATTATTAACGTATATTGCCAGGTTTTTTTATCACGCTTACGTATTTGTCTTTCCAGATGGCAGCGGACCGTCATACCCGGATGTACAGAGCCCCTCTCCAGGGAGGACACATACCGCATCCCTATGACGCAGCCCTGATGACGTCACATCCATACGCCGCAATGTAAGTACTTCGGTAGTACTCCATAGTCTCTTACACAAATATAGAATGTTTTACATGAACACTATAGAATAGAACTACATATAAAGAAAAGTAAAAGTCGACAAAATGTTTCGCTTTGAGTTAGTTTAATGTGATATTTTCAATCGAAGTTTTTTTTCTGTTTTCCTTTTTGTAAAAAAGATAGTTAACAACGATCCGGTAAATCAATATATGCTAACGCATAGATGTATTGAATTCATAATTGACTTCTGTTTCTCTGTTTGTTTACTTGACATGTAAGCCGTATTCAACAGTTTCTAAAAGCAGCTCAATTTTAATAACCCTCATTTTCAAATGTCAGGTACCCGGGTTTCGACATCAATGGAATCCGCAGAAAGAATGCTACTCGGGAGTCCACGAGCGCTCTCAAGGCGTGGCTCTTTGAGCACCGGAAGAACCCTTACCCAACCAAGGCAGAAAGTCATGCTGGCGATCGTCTGCCAGATGACATTGACCCAGGTTAGCACGTGGTTCGCGAACGCCAGAAGGAGGCTTAAGAAGGAGCGGAAGGCGGGCGATAGCGATATTGATTTGGACGATATTGACGTTGATGGTAAGGATCGTTTGAGGCTTTTCTATGCAGTACAATTATTTCAAAATATGTCTTTCGAGTACTTATACATTAATTTGATAAAATTAATAAATATATAGCGTTGTTAATTTTGTTATCAAACTCATTATTTTCTCTTAGAATTTCTCTAAATAAAAATAAAAATGTCTGTTTTTTCAGATAAGAAATCCGTTGCTGATGACACGTATGATTCCGATTCCATGACGAACAATACCGACAACTCCCGATCATTAACGGACGCTTCCGATGTATCTGATGTCGAAGAAACAGACGATAGTTCTAAGAAATCCCCGCTAACAAATGCGTGCAGAGGCTGTTTTCCACCGGATAGCCGCAATGAACTGTTTCTCGAGAGGCTTTCATCCCCGGCCGATTTAAAGAACTCTTCCACAATGTCATCAACTGCTGTTTCAACACTGACATTTGCCAGTAGTCTCGTCCCCCTCTTGTTTTCAAGCATACCTTCAAGCGATTCTACAGCCACAATATCTACATCTGCTGTGTCGCCAACTATTAGTTCTTTGGTTGGCAAAACTGTGAAAGAAAGTGGCAGTGGAAGTAAATCGAAGATCTGGTCTATTGAAAGCATTATTAGTGGATGAGATTTTGTTTTCGGGAAACCATAATATGTTCATATAACATGTATGATTTTCATAATATATAAGTTTGCTTAAGTTAACACCCATTTATATTTATAATGTCAAGATATTATATGAATGTATATTTAAGTGCATGAATGTATATTAAGTGCTACAGTTTTGTTCCGTATTGACACTAATGGACGTAAATAAATTGTTGTTATAAATGATGTTTTGATATCGTTTTTATGCAAATATAATTCTAAAAGAATTGTCAAATAAGAGCTGAACATGTTATAAAACGCGTGTTAATCGAATATGATATAACTTCAATTTGATAACATCTCTAATAAGACGCACATTGTTAAATTAAAAACGGAATGACTTTTAGTTCGATGCGGTTTATCTATAACAAATCCCTGCTAAACATATCATAATTTGATTCGAAAAAAAAACGGGATGACGATCATTTAATTTCCATTTGCATTTGAAAAAGTTTAATTACTTTTAAATAACTACCCATGTATTATGGATTGACATCTTTGACATTACATTTTGATATTTAAATTAAGCATTTAAACGGACATAAAATGAACATACTAATAACACATTTAAATTTATTAAGTACAAATATCGCGACCCGCATGCACTTGTATGAATCCCAAATTTTGTCAAATGAAATAAGTTTTGATGATTGGTTTATATAAATTAGTCATCGGAGAGTTAAACTTTAAATGGATTTGTGTGTAATGTTTTTAATATGATAATCTACCTTCCGCTTGCGATTGATAATATAAGATGTTCTTAGTTATTTTTTGCGGCCTCGGAAATTGTGTAAGAACAATACTACAAAAAACAACAACAATTAGTCCATAACCAACAAGGGCTCACTGTTTGTTTTATCTATCCCGAGTTTATGTTTATTGTTTCATTACGCGAAGATATTAATTAATTTTGATACAAAAGACGTATTTATAAAATTGATTACATTAAATATAATACAAATATATACACATTTTAATATACAAGTATATATATTTAATTTAAACACGGACAACCATACTTGCGTCCCTTACTAGTCCCTTTTTACTCACGATATTTGACAAACGTATGATGGTATCACTATAGTTTGCAGAAGGAATGAAATGCTGAATTCAACTTTATTTTCACGAACAATTATTAAAAAACATGAGTGTACTTCAAAAATGTGTAAATATGGGTTTCTCAAACAATTGTTTTTTTTATATTATTGTATTTTTTTATATCTTCATGAGTCCAGGTCGGACTTGACAACGGATTTTCTTTAGAGAAATAATGTATAGACAGCGTTACGTCTTTACATTCATTCTAAACCATTTTAAGCAAAAATAAAACAAACGTTCAATGTGCCGATTACTAAGGCTTAAGTATCTCAGTCATTTGTGTCGACTATCAATAATGCTTGGAACTCGGCAAGTATGAGCTTAATTGGTGGTCACCAAACCAGACAGTCAGTGTTTCTCCAATGTAGCATAATATGAAACGGACAGTTAAAAACATATCTTTTTTTTTTTAAATGAACAGTTGCAAATGGAGGCTATGATTAAACATCAACAAAATGTTCGGTGATCTCTAAAGGTGGAACAGGAATGCAGACACACTCACCGCATCCATTCAAATTGCATCTTCCGGGCTAAGAATTCAGAAACGTTGAAGGACACGCGTCTTCATGTTTTGTTTTTTAGTTTAAATCTATTTATTTTAGCTCGATTGCCTTGCAAGCATAAGGCTTATTTGAAACGGTCTCCAGTACGTTTCCTAGGTTTAGAACCAATACTCGGTATCATGGTTATCTAAAGAACGCTTCCACAGCGGGGATCGAACCCGTGATCTCCCGCTCGCTATGACCTCACGTCATGTGTTTTTAGTCCAATATGGTAACGTACTTCACAGTTGCAATTTAATAGCTCGCTATGACCTCACGTCATGTGTTTTTAGTCCAATATGGTAACGTACTTCACAGTTGCAATTTTAATAACTACGTTGATTCTCACAGAACAAGTTTCACTCTTTTCTGATATATTTCGCTTAAATAGACATTTTTTAAAGTGTTTTTTTACGTTAATTATGTTCTCATACGTTGCAAAAACAACACGACCTTAAATCTTTCAGTGCTGGAACCGAATTTTGAAGACCTTTGCAAACAGTTTGGATCCAGATGAGACGCCACATAACGTGGCGTCTCATCAGGATCCAAACTGTTTGCTATTCTGATAGTATTCTTTGAAAAAATCGAAGAAAATGCTACTTTTTAAAAATTCAGCAGACGACATTTTAGCAGACGACAAATATTTCAGCATGCAAAGGGTTAATCGTCGATTACCCGTAGTCTGACACGTTTGCAGCATCTAGACAGATGAGTCGCGTTCTGGGAAAACTGGGCATAATGCATGTGCGTAAAGTGTCGTCCCAGATTAGCCTGTTCAGTCCACACAGGCTAATCAGGGACAACACTTTCCGCTTTTATGACATTTTTCGATTAAATGAAGTCTCTTCTTAGCAAAAAATCCTATTTAGGCGGAAAGTGTCGTCCCTGATTAGCCTGTGCGGACTGCACAGGCTAATCTGGGACGACACTTTACGCACATGCATTATGCCCAGTTTTCTCAGAACGCATCTAGACATATGGCTTCAACACCCAATACTAGAAATTCGTCCCCTTACGGATGCATATACATTTCCCTATAAACTGTACCTGCGATTTCCACGGTAGAAGCATTTTTTTATTCATCAACGTTAAAATCAACGTTGCTCACATAAAACACGATTTAAAATGCGTTTTACTCGTGTTATTGCCATGGTTTTAGTGTAGATTTGAAAACGAATTAATGACTACTCTATACGGAATGTGCGGGTATGTCGTTTTCTGTATAGAGTATGAATGGATGAAATAAATATAGTGCACATCTTGTTTATTTAATTGATAGATAAAAACAATGGAAACCAAAGACATATTTTGTCAGCATGCATATATAGTAAAGAGATAAAGTAAACAAACAATGTGCACATTTATGTCAGTCAACAAATACTCAAAATAATATTTTTTTTAATTGGAATAATTTAAGTAAATAATCAGATTCTAAGTGTCAACGTGAAAGTCATTAACAGATAAACAATAGTTCGACTACGTATGTATATCCCCATCTAAATTTGAAAAAAAAGAGCATCTGTGAGGTTCTAAGGGTCCTTATTGCAATTAATCATTTCAAGATCTTTTAGCAGTTCTTGAAAACAGTTTCGAGTAAGCACATACAGAAATACCTGTCCTTGTTCCAGGTGAAAATATGAGCCACGATCTGGGTAATCTGGGCTTAATGCACGTGCAGTCCGCACTGGCTTACCAGGGACGATACTTTCCTCTTTTAATTAATTTTGTGCAGACGAAAACTTCCTTTAAACGAAAAATGCCATAAAAGCGGAAAGTATCGTAATTGACTAGACTGTGCGGACTGCACAGGCTAATCTGGGACGACACTTTACGCATATGCAATATGCCTTGTTTTCTCAGAACGCGACAAATATGTCCAGTGGTTAAGAGGCCTATGTCTCGCATCAATCACGCGAAAGGCCGGCAAACAGCCGCATTAGCGCGAGATTTCAGCTATCAAATTTGATATGCGATTCAATCCTGCACATACACGGATCTCGATTTGTTTATTTGTGTCCTAATCCTGTTTTCGCATTACAATTTGCCTGTTGTTCTAATGTTTGTAAAATAGTCCCACTCGAAACGAGACTTGCCATTAACACACGTAATCCTAGGGATGAATGTTTTACTGGCATCACTCGGGGATTGGTTTTCCAAATGGTCGACGTGTTAACGAAAGACAAAGTTGTGTCGTTTGGCAAATAAATGTGTATCCCTTGTCTCGAACAAATCTTGCCTGACATATTGGTTTGTATCCTTTAATACTCGAGTTGAATATTTTGTGGTCGAATTTTGTAAATTCCTCACTTGAAATTTTCAGGGGCATAGCTCTGTGTGAAAACGAGCAAATGTTTTCAGTCACGTGACAAAAAGTAGTCCGTTATCGATATGCTTGTATATTTTTAAGATCACTTGAGACCAATTACTGGTATTTCACACCAAGCGAGAAAGATTATAAATTGTTTACAAGAATATGAAGAGCTATCGATGGCGCCATTTCGGATTTGTGTCGTCTAGATTGGATGTACCTGTCGTTGAATCAAAGGTAATCTCGGCGATGTTCATTGGCACGATGCGCGTTTGACGACGACAAGAGCTGACAAGGTCTAACGTCACATGTTTCCCCGCCCATTTAGAAAAAAAACATATTGGAATGAAAGAAACATTGGAAATAAATCATTATTATTATTATTATTATTATTATTATTATTATTATTATTACTATTATTAGTATTCTTTTATAATTAGTAATAATGAAAAACTATGCCCTTTCAGCCATGGTACATTAGGACGTTGACACGTTTTCATTGCGAGTAGTCAATATGTATACACCATAAATTGCCAGTTATGAATGGGTTTTTTATTTGCACCATTCTCAAACATAAGTATAATGTAATTACTTTTGCTCTTTTGGCCCAAAGGAATCAAGTTGCCACACGAAACGTGTGTTTTGATTAAAAGATATTCGCGTGAATTAATTCATAATTTTCTAATTTCAATCCCGACGCACATTTGTTATTCTCCTATAATCACATTAATCTAATCCATGGTAAATAGTCGGCCCTATCTATCAATGCGGTATACAGACTTGACAAACGTCTTTTTATAGAATTAACTCCAAAGCTCTATTTGATGAAGTCATGCTTTCACTTTGTTCAGTCGCCGTACTAAATATGCATAAATTTGTGAGTTTTTGGATGTCCTTAGATGTTCGCACCAGGGTGCCGGCGCCAGTGTATTTTACGGATACTTGTTTCCATTTGTGTTAAAGGCGGATACTAACGCGATTTGCGTTACCCTCGATTATGAGTTGTTAAATCTGTATGCATATTAAATTAAGCCACTCGCTCTGCGGTGACAAACTATTTACATATCTCGAAGAATATGAGCAATAAACCGCAGGGTATTCTTGTCGTGGTTGCGAAATCTTGCTAGCGTATAGTGCTAGCATAATTTGATGACATAATGAAGTAGTCCCTATTTTTAGCAGTCATCTGCGAAATATTACAAACTTCTAAAACGACATTGTCATTTAATATAAAGAAGTGAAACTCCAGCTGCTGGAGCAGTATTAAATTCTCATTATGAACAATTAGTTGGTCCTTTATTTAAGGCAAGTTACCGATTACCCAAACAGTACAAAACAGTACAATACAGCACAATACAAACCAACATAAACACAAAATATGAATAAAGCTGGGGTCACCGCCTTGGAACGGTCAATGCAAAGCATTGGGGGTTTAAACCGGTTATAGAGCGCTCAACCTCACACTTGGCCAAGCAATATTCATAATACATTTAAGTGTAAATAAAATTTAACGTCATAGCATTGTAACTCAAATTAAACAATAATAAAAGGAAATTAAAACACATTCAATTTAATTACAATTTAATTACTCAATGGTATTGCAGAAACCAGAGCAACAGAGTTACAACTTTTTGACGAACGATCAAATGTAACTACAAACAAGTGTCAATTACATTCCTTCTTTATAGAAAAAGATTTAAGAATATAGCGTCATTAAGTTAATATTTCAGATAATCATCGCGCAAATACAGGAAGAAGCAGCAATAATGGGTGTAAAAATTCCATATAAGTCATAAACTATAAAAGCAATATATCTCCGCATAAATAGTTATATTACGTTTTTACACAAACTGTGAGCTGTTGCAATAAATAATTTGGTATGTAACAAAAATAAATAAAACGGAGATAATACAAACGTCTCTTAATAGGATCTCAATTTTGTTGACATTTTTCATATTAAAAGATCAATTTTGTATTAATAACATAACACATAGGCCATTAAAATCAGGGAATGTAATAAAGAATATGTTCTTTAAGATTGAACATATATTTGTTCGCCATGTTGGTCGGAATATTGGACATATAATATAATGAAGTTTTTAAATTACATCGTTCAATGCATTTTCAAGGCTTAGTAGTGCTAGGTTTATGCGCTTAAACTAAAAAGTAAATACATGTACTTAAATAAAAAAAAAGCTCATTAACTTAGACATTTTTTTAAACAAACTAGCCGACGATACATTTTTTGCTTGTAACTATGGTTTTGAAGTTAATATCACCGCAAAATATCCTCGATCAATGTGATGACATCCCGCAAATGGTGAGAGCAACTTACACTTTGGAGAATAAGCACATCAACAATTAACAATAAGGATTAAACGCTTTTTTTTGGCAAACATGCATGCAATTGAACAGTTAATCATATTAAAACACATCACAAAGTCCTATGCCGATAGTATAGTCTCTTTCCTTTTTATTAAGGGAATAAGTAGTTCTATTGTACCGTTTCTTCTAGTTTCACGTCATGCTATAGATCCAAGCGTTGACGAAGAGCGGAAGGGTTACTAGTATGATGTCATACTTATATTAACTAGTAATTTTTTTTATTACCACATTCATATAGCGCCCTTTTCATACATTATGTGCGTTCAGAGGCGCTTCACATTTTCCCCCTGATCACTGGGTCATAAGTCGTCCGTTGAGATTCTGGAGATATTTCCGAATGTCCTGTACTCAATCTGTAATGGATTGCAATATTCTTTAAATCAACATCTCGGTAGTACTTTCTTCTGTACTCAAATCACATGCTATGGTTATATTAAATAGTCATTTCAACTTCGCTCAGCTTCACTCAACTTAAGTTAACTTTATTCAACCTCAATTACTTAAATGTATTACATTTACATGTATCAACGTCAATAACATGCAATCAACTTCAGTTTCACTATGAATGTAATTACTCTAAGCTGCATAAAATCTACACACTAGTTAGCACCAGTATGCGTTCAAGGACCAGAAATTCTGATGGCACTTGTCATACTTACGCTTACCACTCTGGGCAATTGCACGACGTTAGCCCTTTGCATGATGGGGAATTTGTCGTCTGCTAAAATGTCGTCTGCTGAATTTCTAAAATTAGCATTTTCTTTTTTTTTTCAAAGAATACTATCAGAATAGCAAACAGTTTGGATCCTGATGAGACGCCACGTTTTGTGGCGTCTCATCTGGATCCAAACTGTGTGCAAAGGCCTTTAAAATTCGGTTCCCGCACTGAAAGGGTTAACTGACACATTCACACAACATGAAATTGTACCTTTCCTAAAGTTTCTACAGTTTCTTATAAAACCCAGACTTCCTAAACAAAGATTGGTGGTCATCGGTTGAATTCTATTGCATATCAGGTATTGGGTGAAGTAAACCAATTGAGGATGAACGTTTTGAAACATCTAAGAAAGAAAAATCCAGCACAAAGTTGAATACAAGTATTTTGTCCTACTGTAAGGTTTTATTACGGCAACATGCACATGTGCCGTGTAGACACACGTCCATCTGCTAATCCTTACCCTCATCTTAAGTTAGAACATAAAAACACAACTTGCATGTGCAGGTTTCTAGTCTTACATCTCCGCTTAACGCATGTGCAGTTCAAATTTCTCATACAGGTTTTTTTGGGCGGCAATCACCATCGACGATAAAACCTACCGATAAGTTGACGTATATTCCATCAATCATTCATTATTATGACAAAATCTTAATTGCTCGTTTTAGCGAAACAGTTTTACCGTCGTATTCTGAAATCTCCTTTACCCGCACAACTACTGATTTGCATAATAAGGTAATTAATTGCTCATGACTGTCGGTCCTAAAATCGTACCCGTGCGCGGCCATTCGACATCGGTTCCTGCGTCAACAAGCGGGCGGGGATGAAATTTCATCCAGCATGTCTAAAGCGCAAAGCTCGACGAAGATACCGTCGTTTTGATGGTTTTATATGACACGTTCTCACGAATTATCCAATATTATTATTCTCTATCAAGTCCGACAAACGAATTAACATTTATTCTGACACAGGACGACATGTAATACTATACTAATAACCGATGTTCTTTGTTGTCGTAGGCCTGTTGCATGTCTATATTCAATGTGGCGATGCACACACAATCTTTACTGCGTGGTTTTTAAAAATGTATTATGGAAATATATGCATATCATTTTAAGTCTCCCCGTCTTGACTCGCTTCCATCTCTTCGCAAGTGATGTACATGTAGTTTGAGATACTAGTAACCAAACCGTACGGTTGAGGTTATGTCATAATAATCCTTCTACTATAGCCACGGCTTAAGATCAAACTAAAAACATCATTCAATGTTAAAATAATGAAAAAAAATCTCCCCTGTGACGTGTCTCGAAAAGTAAAGACACGTGTGCTGGGACACTTTAGCTCTCCTAGTGCTGGAACCAAATTTTGAAGGCCTTTGCAAACAGTTTGGATCCAGATGAGACGCCACAGAACGTGGCGTCTCATCAGGATCCAAACTGTTTGCTATTCTGATAGCATTCTTTAAAAAAATCAAAGAAAATGCTAATTTTAGAAATTCAGAACACGACAATTTTGCAGACAACACATTTCCCAGCATGCAATGGCTTAGGGTCCTCACAACTGAAGCCTTGGTGCGACAAGTCCTGATATGAAACTACAAACTAGACAAGCAAGTCACGAGCTCTGAAACAAACATATTATTATCACTCATAATAATATTGATTGTTCTAATCACATAAATACTTGTCCATTTTTTTTCCACTAACAGCGACACCTTGTTAAGCGAAGGCTATGATTTGAAGGAGTTTCGGCATACAGTTAACCTTTTCGTCGTCTTTCTATACCTTGTTTCGATTACAATTAAATGTGTAATTATCAAATAAGACACTATTTGCATAAGTCAATGTACATATTGTAATTCGTCCCTAAGTAGATGTAAAAAATGCTACAGTTGCTAATTATCCTCAGCCCTCCCGCGGTTCATGTGCACAATATCCTTATACAGGTCTAATGAATTGCCAGTTATTGCCGAATAATACTTCATGTTCTCAGCGTGATAATATTAACCATACATAATTATGTCACCTAATACAAGCAATTAATTTTTACATACATACATAAATTGCAAACGAAACAGTATATGTATTGGTAGATATTGCGGTGTTACCCCAGGATCACGTTACATGACTTAACACATTCGTCTACAAGCCGTATTCTGTGACATGCATGTTAACTATTTTTGTATTGTGTAAAATACAATAAAAAAAGCATTCAATGTAGGCAGTAATTAAACATTAACAGCAGGGACAAATTTTTGAGCTGGGAATACAAATTACTATGAAATGAAATATGGTGATAATAAAATGCATCATATTTTGCATAACTTATTGAGAAATACAATGAACCTACTGCACATGGTGATTTGCTGAGGGGCAGCACACATGAGATGATTTGAATTCTACTTGAAGTGATAATTTGTTTTTAATCGCACTTACATGTTTGTCATTTGATTTACACGTGTAATTACTACGAAATATTACGTTGCACTAATTATGTTTCTTGAAAGGATATTTATGCCTGCCAGTAACCTTTCGAAAGGTCTTTAATTCGTGTACAAGAACTTTGGTTTGCTCAAACACAATAGACTACACACACATACGGTAGTCAGATATTGTTTCCATAACCAACACTATGTTCGCCCCATATATTTGACCTTTTATCTTGAAGAATGACCTTGACTTTTCATCACTCGAAATGTGCAGCTCCATGAGATACACATGCATGCCAAACATCAAGTTGCTATCTTGAATATTGCAAAAGTAATGGCCAATGTTAAAGTTTGACGCAAACAAACCAACAAACAGACAGGGCAAACATAATATGTCCCCCAGTATAGACTGCGGGACATACAAACACATAATTCCGATAATTCACTAGTAATTATAATAGTCTTAGCATTAATAGATATTTCTTCAGCTCTAGAAGTTTTAGTCTATCCACCTAGTTTTATCGCGGGGCTGTACGCCTATTTGACGTTAGATTTTTGGGGCTCGCTCATGACTACATTACTTGTATGTAGTTCCAAAAAGTTTAAAGTGTGAACACAACCGTGCGTTGTGACGAGTTTGACTCTTTAGACATGTGGATGTAATGTTGCATACCAAATATCAAAGCGCTGGGTACTGTTGTTTAAGAATAAGATTTTGAAAGTTATTTTGTATCGTTAGCTAAAATATGCAACTTGACCGCGGACATTTTTGACCTTAGAATCATAGGGGATGTGATTTTAATATCATTATATTTATTCGGTCCATTTCAATAATAATCATTTACTTTAAGATCTAAACAAAAACGGCGCGTCGTCGCTTTTATAACGATTATAACCTAAATCAAGTTCAGATTAACATGATAAAAATCGCACGTAAACTGCTTCAAACAATAATACATGTATTTGTTGCGTCAAAATCTGTAAAATAATTAGAGCAGATGGAAAAACAGTCATACAAAGTGAAAGAAAGAATTTCATAGCAATAGTTATATACCGTATACTTTGTAGTTCGGGGTTTCACTATTCAGATTGATAAGTTCATATGTTTAGGATAAATAATTTTATAAATTACACCATAGCAGCTCAAAATTTCGAGTTACACGCAATGCGAAAATGTGGTATTTTAAAAAAGGGTCCTTAACTTATTACATTTAATATAAATTGATGTCGTTTTTTTCTGAATATCGCTCCTTCGTAATATCGGGTCATTTGTGTCTTCGTACAATCATGCGGTCACTACAAGTACACGTTTTGTTTATTATACAAAATATTCGAATTATGTCAACAAACCACTAAATGGCGATGATAATCCTACGCAGAAATGCCAGCAATCCGTCAGTGGATTTAACTTTAACGTTTACAATCTCAATAATCAATAATTAGCATCACATGCCATGTCCTTCTCTTAGGTCTATGACTTCTAATTTATGCTGGCAGGGTTAAAGGATGTTTATGCCCATTACAATGTGTCAACTTATTAAAATTTTACTGATTCTATCTGTGTAATTTTCGAGGGTTTGTATTCAGACCCTCTGATACGATCTCATTTACATATTTAAGCTGATACTTGTTGTTGAAGGTCTAATATTTCACATTAAAAAGGTAACAAAATCCTCAAACTATACAATGTAAATCTGTTTTATAGTCACTTGAGTGGTTTATAGCTAATTTCGCCACCTCAACGCTTTCAGGCGTCATACAAAACATATCCGATGTCTAGCATCTTGTGTTTGACACCATCCAGACAGAAATACGACATAATAAAACAACTAATCATTCGCCAACAAATGCGAAGTGTGTGTTAAATTTCGAAATTACCGATTGTATATGTTTTGAAGGCCACCTTTTATTATACCGAATTTGCAAACATTTGCGCCTGCTAGAAAAATAGGGATTTAGGTTACGCACAACATTCAAGGCTCAAGTCTATGAATTTATACATAACTGATCGATGAATTTTAGAAGTCTAAACTCTCCATTTATCGAACAAAGTAATATGACGTTTCTCAAACATAAAACTACTCAAACACCATAAAATACTGCTTTACATCAAATTATAAAAGTAACAGACAGCCACGATTAGATCCAAAACAATAAAATATAAAACAAATTCATGACAAAGTAATTATTGAAAACTACTAACGGAGTTATTATTGTATTATATTGAATACAATATTAAATTACAATACACCATTTTATGTGGATATAATTCTTGTTCTAGATTCTGTAAACGACGATGGTTCACTGGAAGCCTTTACATCGATTTCTCTTACGTTCTCCGTCTCATTATATACAGATTCTAGATCATGCTTGCTGGTGACATGTAAGTGGCCATTTACACGTAGTCTTTGCTCACTCTCTTTTTCCTTGGACATACTATTTCTGCTTTTTCTGAGCCACACATCGAATGATACAGCTTTAGCACTTCGTTGTTCATCCCTCTCTCTCAACCTCTCTTTGTCGTACATTTTCTGAAATTCTTTTCGTTTTCTGTCTTCTTGTTCTCTCGATTTTAATTTCTCTTTCCAGAGATCGTAAGAGTACATCTTTTGTCTATCATGATGCTTTGCTTCCTCAAGCTTACGAATTTCATCTAAATCTGCTTTCAAAATCTGCCGGATCAGAAACTTCCGTTCCTCGGTGTGGTCCATCCATTCTTCGTAGGAAATCGCGTTCATTAACAACTTTTGCCGTTTCTCCTCCAGTCGTCTCTTTTCCAACTCCAGATCTTTCGACGTTCTCATCCTCGGCAAATGTTCCATAAACCCCCTTCGCTTGGTTCTCCATTCGCTGTAAGCTCGCATATGATACTCTGGAGGCGGATTAGTGCCGTCTCCTTCAGTTGTGCTTGCAAACTGCATTATTGTCATGATCGGTCGATTGCCGGGTGTCAAACTTTTTGCACTATTGTTTCTATTCATCTTTCGCACCTTCTTATTAAAATCATAAAATCTGTCAGCTTCAGAGTCACTTTCGTTGAAATCCTGGACCTGTTCTTCATCTTCGCTTTCATGTGCAATTTCCTCCTCTTCTTCCTTTCTTTCTAGCCACTTTTTAAAGGCTTCAGTAACTTCTTTACTTGATTCTAAAGTAGGTTTCTTTCTCTTTTCGCGTTCTGCCATTGGAACATACTCACGTTCAGGCTTCGACATTTTGCTGAAGTAATTTAATCTAAAAACAAAAAGTGAGACAAAAACACGTTTAACATAGCATGTAACAGTGACAAAATAATATTGAATTTGAAACTGATGATAAAAAGAGATTAATACTGTAAAACTTTTAAATGTTAATATACATTTACCCGCATTAGTACAATGCTAGATATTTAAGTCCTTAGAAGAAAGTTTGTTGAATATTTATTGGGTACTGTGTAACAATCGTTTTAAATAAGACATTATATATATATATATATATATATATATATATATATATATATATATATATATATATATATATATATATATATACATCACATCCGGATGACTTTCTTAGAATAATGACGTCTACCTTTCCTTTGTGAATTTCATTGCCCGAGTGATATCTTTTGACTCTTCTTTCCCACTGTCAGATGCTTTGAGTGGTGTCTCTTTCGTTACTTTTTCAGCCTTTTCGTCTTTCGCTGAATTTTGAACTGTTGAAAATTTAACAATTGTCTTTGGTAACGCTAACGTTACAGGTTGCACTTTAACAACATCGTCCACTTTGGCTTCAGTTACCCTGGTGTGCGGATGCTGGAATGCGGTGTCGCTCCATTTAACGTTATAGCCACGCTTTATCTTACCAGTAGTCGCATTGCTTAGAGACGAATTTGTCCTCACATCCCGTGCAGAACGTGGGTTTGACTTTCTGACTTCTAGACTTGGAGCGCTTTTTGATAACTGTTTCCGAATGGCATGTTTCGACACATCGGACTTATTTACTGCCGTTGACGTGCTCGAGTGCGCCCAAAACGACTCTTTTGTATACGATTTTGCGCGATTTTGTCCTTTCTTTCCCGCAACACATGAGTTTCCTCTTAAATTCAGTTGCATTAAGCGAATTCTACGGAAGCACAAAACTGCGTTCATTTTCTGAGCAATTTTTAGTGGAGAATCGCCGTGACAGTCCGGTCGATGGATAACAGCACCTTTGTCCACTAGGTGGTCCATGATGACCACCATATCCTTGGCAACGGCCGCATGAAGTGGGGTCCTACCGAAGATTGTGGTGGAATTGGGGTCAACACCTGCAAATAACATTGTTTTGTGTATATAAATGTATATAAATGTTAACCAATAGTAAATGTTAAAACACACATTCAAACACACATGCAAACTGTAAAGCAACGATTTATACTCACAAGATGAAAGTGTCCAATGATATTTATATACATGCAATTTATTTAATTACATGTCCATACTTGTATGCACTATTTAACAAAATATCAAGCATGTGTGCCTTCTTTTTTAAATGACTTACAATATTAACAAATACATGTAGATGTAAATTCCAATGCATACCAACAGAGAGTAGCATGCTGACCATACGTTGCATTCCCATGTACGCTGCCATGTACAGCGCCACAGCGCCCCGTTCCCGCACGACGCCTTCGTACCGCCCCGCCTCATCGGGGCTTATTACGATGTTGCCCTTTAGGTGGACGCCACCGCTATGGTACACCTGCTCGATCTGGTTGTGATATACCGCCTTGTACAACGACACCCACGTTTCAAGGATACGCAACCTTTTGGAGAAACACACATGCCCATTAACAATAAAATGATGGTGGTGGTGGTGAATAAGTAGAAGATGATGATGCTGATGATGTTGATGGCGGTTGTGGTGGTGATGATAATAATGATGATGATGATTTTGATGACGGTTATGCTGACGAAAATGACGACGACGCTGATGATGATCATCATTTATTATGTTACTTCTATATCGATATATTTTACATTTCAATGGCTTGTTACTAGTACTTAAAAAACAGATTTATGGTTCACTTTAGTAAGTCCGATGAATCAAAAGCGTCACTTTTTACGATAAATTTAGAACAGCACGTACTTTAGCACGTAACCATGCAGGATGTTTTCCTTGACGACGAGCTTCTGGTCAGGAAGTAGTTCCTCTCCATCCGGGTACGTGACGCTGTAGATTTGACTGGGAAGGCCGGCTTCAAGTTCAAGTTTGTCCTGTTATTATTACAAAGTGAGATTGGAATTATGTGTATTAAAAGCTGTATTCCGTAATACGTGGTAAACAGGGTTCAGGATCACGTGACTTTGTGGGATTCACTTTAATGCATTTAAACACGACGGTAGGTGGTGCTTTATTTCAAATAACGTTTTAAAACATTTTTTAAGAATTTCAACAAATGCATAGAAAACATTTTTTATGCTGCGTATGGCTATGTGAAATCCATAAGAATTACTTTTAAGCCTATGTTTATGGTCCAACAATCGATGTATACAGCATATATTTACACGGTTTAGCAGCACGTAACGAGCAATGTTGGCACCGATGTCAGACGTTTTCACTATTTATTCTTAAATCTTAAGGTATCGGCGCAAACTGAAACAAAACTGTCTTTTATGCACTGACGATTTTTTTTACAAATGAATTTCAATAAATTTGGATATTTGCAATCAAGAAAATTCTTAATGATGTGATTACATTTTTTTCCAGCTCGTGTGTTAAAACCGCCCCTGAAAACCCCGTTGATCTTGCACCCTGCATAGAGCTAGGAGTTGTAATAATACAAATAGATGTTCCATGCACGTAGATATTTAGTGGCGTTTTCTATACACAAAACCCCACTTATCTTTGAATATCGGTTACACAGATTTCTGTTGAATTCTGATGAGTGGCGTACCCCTTAGTTGTGTTATTCAGGTACATACAAAACGTTAACGTTTTTATAAGCCAATAAAGAAATATCAAGCAAAATGTGTTACCTAAATAAACCACAACTGTCTGAAAGTGTAAGCTCTTTTCATCTAATACTAATGTACATGTAGTCAAGTTAATAAATTTAATGACACTTTTGATGGAAAGTTTCATGTGTCTATGCAAAATTATACCAGGCCCGTAGCCAGGGTTTTGAAAGGAGGGGGTGAGAATTTTCATTTAAGTGGCGAAGGGGTAAGGTGCGGGAGAGGCTACCCCCCCCCCCCCGTCCCCTGTAATCAGGAGGTTTGGAGGTCCTCCCCCTAGACAATTTTGAAGATGAAACTTAATATCCTGCATTCTGGTGACGTTTTATCTGTATTTAGACACTAAAGTTATAGAGCATTTTTATATGACATTTCACTTTCATTTACCATTCTCAGTGACTGATAAAAACATGTTGGGTGCATGTTGGGTGCCACCCCCCCCCCACCCCCTGGCTACGGGTATGATACCTATGACACATCACCCGCTTAACGCGCTATTTCCTGAACTGAATCAGATATTTTAATAATCAGCATAATTTTACTAGTGTTAGGTATTAATCTTTATATTAGGTAAGGGTGGTTTGGTTTAGTTATACTGGCGTAATTTGTTAATCTTATTAGGTAGCGGTGGTTTGAGTTGTAAGGATTAGAGAGACTGTGGCGTGTTCGTTCCTTAAATAGAAGAATTAACGTTACAGGACTCATTTGTGTCAACTTTTAATTGTGGGGTCAATCAACCACGTTTAATATTTTGAGAAAAATTTATTGAAATTTAATGGCATACATTTTGCTTCGAAAGGATCAGTTATGCATAACTATTAAATGCACTGCGTTCTTGGAAAATGGGTCTTAAATGTGGGTATAGTGTATCGCATATTAGGCTGTGCAGTCCGTAAAGGTTACACAGGGAGGACACTTTTGCGGCTAAACTAGATTTTTGTTATGAAGAAACTTCCTTGAAACGAAACAAAAAAAAACACACAAGAAAAGCGGGAAAAGGTCGTCCCTGATCGGCCGTACTGACTAATCTGGGATAATACTTTACACACAGGCATTAAGCCAATCTTTCTTAAAACGCGGCTCCAATATATTGTGCTGATTATGGACGGTGTTGGATCATCAAATTTTAGAAATCGTTAAATAATAGACGATTGTTGTCATTAACTAACGGTATGTTTTTAACAACTCAGCTCACAAATTTAACTCGAACGATAGATTTCGAACGTATCTCTTCAAAAAGTGTTGCTGATACTTTACCCTACATACATTACCTCACTGTGTATGTTGTGAAATTATAATTATGTGACTTTGTACTTCTCCTATGTTATGTGAAACATGTGTTCATGTTGATTTTTAAAATACAAATTCCTTAACCGTTTGTTACGCTCTTTAACAATAATTCAGCAAAAAAGATTTGCCACAAACGTAGTGTAAAAAAAACCCGCTAATTCCAACAACTTGAGTGGTTCAGTGGTGGTTTTGCTGAATATGGCACCGGGTTCGAGTCCCGCAAGAAATGGATATTTTTTAACTTTTTTCAAGTCATTGTAATAAAGTTTAACTATTCATACTATTTCTGTTTTGTAAGTAAGCGTATTAAATAACACGTCCCATTCTCTGTTTTATACACAAATGTGTTTATTTACATTTATTAACTCATCGTTTAGGTTTTTGAACCTAAACCTTTCAATAGACAATCGATTATAACATATCTTACAACTTCATGTTCTTAAACTCTCTTTTATAAATAACTGGAGTGCTTTTTCCTATTCCGAACTTTTAAAGTGTACCTGTTACGTTTAAGTCAAAGTAAGCTTTTATAATAAAAACATTGTTTATTTCTAGGATTTACATTCACAATATACTTAGACATGCTTGAACGATTAAATTCACAAGAAAACTTTCTATCATTAAGAAAGTTCAACGCAAGCCCCGCCACTTTTTAAACAAACGAGCCGTGTTCTGATAAAACTGTGCATAATGCATGTGCGTAAAGTGTCGTCCCAGATTAGCATGTGCAGTCCGCACAGGCTAATCAGGGACGACACTTTCCGCTTTTATGAAATTTTTCGTTAAAATGAAGTCTCTTCTTGGCAAAAATCCAATTTAGGCAGAAAGTGTCGTCCCTGATTAGCCTGTGCGGACTGCACAGGCTAATCAGGAACGACACTTTACGCATATGCATAATGCCCAGTTTTGTCAGAACGCGATACAAATGTTGTGCCTGACCTTTATCTCGAGGAGAGTGATACCAGATGGAAGGTCTCGGAGCGTGCGCACTTCCTCCGAGGGGAGGACCACGAAGACGGTGAATCGGATGGAGCGGGGGTCCACCCAGGGCAGGGCAGCCGGCGACGGGCTCTCGCACTCGTCGTCGGCGTCGTCGGACGACATGGTTTTTATGGAAACGAGATGCGCTCTTGATATAGCATAATTTCTGCAAACATTAGTGAACAATTTGTCCACAAAGCACAAACTATTTGTGTGTATTCGTATTATCAATATCTCATCATTTATTGACAGTAATTGTAAATTATAGATCTTTCAACAAAACGGCAACTGCAGACTTCAACAGACCTCTAGTAATTCAACATGGTCATGTAGCTCGAAGCGGAAGCATTCATTATAAAATGAGTCGTAGCCTAAAAAACTGGGCATAATACATGTGCGTAACGTGTCGTCCCAGATTAGCCTGTGCAGACGACACTTTCCGCTTTTATGAAATTTTTCTTTTTCGTTTCGTTTGAAGTCTCTTCTTATCACAAATCCAATTTAGGCGGAAAGTGTCGTCCCTGATTAGCCTGTGCGGACTGCACAGGCTAATCAGGGACGACATTTTACGCACATGCATTATGCCCAGTTTTCTCTCAGCACACGACTCAAATATTTGCCGTTTGAGACGTGTATGTCAGAGTATTTACAACGGTCTGGAAAAGAGCATGGAAGGTCCTCCAAGAGACGCCGGCGTACCCCCCCCCCCCCTCTTTGAAATATTGATCGACATTTAAACTACTCGAAATTATCTTCTTCAATAAGTCCTGAGGACTTATAGAGATACATGTAATGCTTATGTGACAAACTAAAACCCCGGGTATCACGTTATCAGAGCCATTAGTGGTAGGATAGCTGTTTATACCCGCCTCGTCGACAACGATAATAATATTTACAAAATTTGTAGTGGTGTGTACCCGTCTCTGTATATACGACTTCTCTTGTAAACTTACATTATCGAAAACGATTTCGCATGTAACATAAATCACTTATTAAATCTAACGTTAAATTTCTCAAGTGCTCCATGACTTCGAGCATACAATTCAAACATATATAGGTGAAGTCGTTAAAAGATGAACGATCAACCTAACGTATATTTGAGAGTGCAGTACGTTTAGAACGTATTGTGTAACAAGCATATTTCATATTTATATAAATCGTTATCCCATTTATGGATTCATAGTTTGCTAATGTATAAATTAGATTTAGTAACCACATGTGCATGCATTGATTCCACTAATGCTTTTATACTGTATGAACGATATCTGCTCTGATACACGCTCGTACGTTATTGAAATTCAATTTATAATGAATTTAAATGGACAAAATAAAATCAATATCTATAACGAATTTTGGGCTCCAAAAAAACGTCATTTAATATTGCTTTCAAGATAAACAATCGATGATGGCTTAAAAGAGGATTTTTCAAGTACAGTGTATACATGTATTGTCATCTAGTCCCACTAAAAGTATTCAATCGGAAAATGTGATTGTATTTTGTCGATTTGAACATGACACATCGATATAAACTTCGCTGATTTGTTTGTGTATAAAGATACAGCTATCGTTGTTAGATAATCCAATCACCGGAGCAACAAATTGATCTCGGTCGTTAAAGCGGAATATAGTGAACTGAACCGGTAGTTCGCATTACGAAAAAAAAAATAGTCGTTTGTCAGATTAAGTTAGAGTCGAAATTATGTCTGCAATGTCGTTTTTAATTGGTTTATAAACAACTCCTAAGCCATCATTGTTGCCTTAATACATGTATTTCAGAACAACATACACACCATATTTGTTAGTGTAACGGATATAAGCTTACGTGGACGGCATATGCCAATCTGGGACGACACTGCTTGTGTGCGTTATTGCCAGGTTTCTCAGATCTCAATAGGATTTTATGTCTTTAGTTTGTATTGATATCGTAGTTGAAATAGGCCAGATTTAATCATGTACTGTATATATCTTTACGTGTATTCATACACCTATTAAACGCAACATGTACACGTTTCACTGTTGAAAAATAAATACGTATTTACTTGTTTTTTCCTTAACATGAGCTTTAAATTGTCATGTTACTTACCACATATACTGGAAGACTTAGCTTAGAAGTGGACAACGTAGACGACGGCTTATCTAAAGTCGTTGGAAATCGCACCCATTAGATGTCTGAAAGAAATTTATAACTTTTGTATAAACAAGAGCACCTCACAGCGGGTGCCAATGCTCGGCTGTGGGTGCAGTTTGAAATAAATGAATGCTTGTCAGAAGTGACCTTGACCTTTGACCTAGTGACGCAAAAATGAGTGTGGCGTGTAGAACTGATCAAGGTGCATATACATATGAAGTTTCAAAGTTGTATGTGGAAACATTTTGATTTTAGAGCCTATGTTAAGGTTTAAGCAAGACGCGGACGGCGGACGACGAGCTGGCTATGACAATACCTCGGTTTTTCTCCGAAAACAGCCGAGCTAACAAGAAACCGTCGGAGACGGGTGATGCTACCAAAGGTTTTTTGTCACAATATTGCACTATATATTCAGATAAAAGGAAACGTCTTGATGGGCATAGCTTTGTACAAAATAATACGATGGATGGTTTAGCTACATAAAAATTTCAAAGGGCCATGACTCTCTAAATAAATCATCTAACCAGAACTCACAAATAAAATGCGCATCTCCTCAAGGTAGTTAAGCTTCCCATAAAGCTTCATTGAATTCCAGTCCGTAGTTGGGGGACAATAATTGCTTAATATGTACAGTTTATAGAAAAATTCAAAGGGCCATAACTCTGTGAAAAATCATCCGACCAGAACCGGCTAATAATATGCACATCTCCTCTTGGTAGTGAAGCTTCCCATAAAGTTTAATTGAATTCCGGTCATTAATTGCTGAGAAATAGCCCGGACAAAAATTGTGCACGGACGGACACACGCACGGACAGACGAAGCGGCGACTATATGCTCCCCCCAAAAATTTTGGTGGAGCATAATAATAAAAAACACAATTTGCTCAATTGGTTGATACATAAAGTGTTCTTTCTGAACGTTCCCGCCAGCATGGTTCAAGTTAAATGTTTCTCAATTGGACCTAATTGTCTGTGCCTATATGTGTGATACATTATAATACTAACTCTCGTGTCAATACGTGTTTCACATTGACCAATAAGATAAACATAGGTACCGGTACTTAACACTTTTCCTGATCGGTAAATCCTTTAATCGTTTTAGAAATTACGTTGCATTGTGCGTAACCCAATTACAGCAAATAGCCAAAAACCTGACTGAAAAGTGCATACATGTTTGTAAATATATATAAGTAAACTGTTTATTGAGCGCTATTGAAAATACTACAAGTATGCATGTATACATGGAAATGTTGCATTTTGAACATGAGCATGAAAATATATGTACACACTTTGAAAAATCATAGATACACAAACAAAGTTTATGAAATTTACCAACGTTATATGTAATGCTTAGTAGCAGTCCTTACCATTTCATTATTCCTTGACTATTACGGGAATTCTTAAGCGTTCAAGTCTTGTTAATTCTTTCAGTTATTCGTTTATAATTAAACGGCTCCATACACACAAAACGAATGACAATGCTACTTCAGCATGGACGCGGATCCAGTAACGCAAGGTTAATATTGGGACGTGTAACATCACCCATCATTACGAATATCAAGTATTCAAACACAACCGATTAAACAAAACCATTTAAAGTTAAACATTAAATGCACGAAATAAAATTAAACATTCCATACCTGCTTTAAGACGAACTGACTTAATCCATGGAGAAAACGCATTCGTGTGTGAAAGGGCCACAACAAAAGCCTCATGTACCTACTGCGATATTCAATTTTGTTTAATTAATAAAAAAAATCAGCCAAATCAAACACACGCGGTGGGTATGTATTTTTCAAGGTATTCGCTCGGTTTGATTTATCTATAGAAAGTTATCTTAAACATACTTTAAAACTCCACAAGGCTAAAGCAATCGTTGAAAGTCCCGTATCGATCCATTAATTACACACACACACCGGCAAAAAGATTAATATGTTTACATACTGTCTTTGAAAGGATTTTAACCTATAGTGATATTACTTTCACGCGTTTGCACCGTTCGGTACGGAGCTAACGTTTTCGTTTAAAGAAATACGACAAAGACAAGAAAGCCGCATAAGTTCAAACTTCAGACGTCCAAACTTCACTCAGACCTAGCAACTATGTTTGGGACCGAAGAGTCACTTTCCTTTTATGTAGCAGACATGGAAAATATTTCATTTAAAACATTCTCCTGTTTACATAATGAAGTAATTATGATTTCTCAAGAGATAACCGACAAAAGTAAGACACCGAACTCTGGCTATTGTTCCAGTATTGTTCAGCGGTTTTACAAAATACTTTGATACCACAACTGAGCGGCTTTGGTAAAGGTTTAAATGGCTAGGTTTGAAAAGAAACGGATTTGTTTATCTATCAAATAAACAAATGTTTGCACAGGATTGTTCGTTGAAAGGGTGAAAAAGAATGCGTTGTCCGTGTTACCATATATGAAGGATAAAACTTCCTCTCTATTTAAACAGCAGTCAATCCGGATCATTTTTAAAACGTATTATTAGTTTCATTACCATCATCATAATCATCACCACCACCAACAATATCATCATCATAAAAAACAACAAGGAAACATAAATCCATACTCAGCGTTTGCAGCATGCGTAAATTTTTTGAAAATATCCCCTAAATTATGACTGTTATAATAAAATATGTATGCACATATATATAAGAAGCAACTGCTAATATATGTTGTGCGCCGCATAATTAAACAAAACTATGGTTATAAATAGTATGCATTGTATATAGAGATATGCTCTTCTTAAACTAAAGTGGTGGAACGTAATTGAATGATTTAATTTAAGTATGTGGCGTTATTGGTTACTAGTAAAGTATTGATATGTCAATACGATTACACAATTCGTTTGAGGAGCATGACACATAATTATGTACATAGACCATGAACAGACCATCCCAAACCGTTAAAATGAATTTACCAGAAATAGCGGCATGCTGATTTAAACCTAAAACTAAATATTAAAAAAAAACGTTTATTTTTATTTCATGTACATTATAAACAACAAAACTTGTAAAAATTGTGGTTTGATATTTTCTTTCTAGATGTGTTGAGAAAGCTTGGAGGATTTAGTATGCGTATTTCAGGAATTTATTTTAAGGGAACAACTTCCTTACTGTGCAGGTTACGAATCAGTAATTTTATACATGTATGCACTACGCAAGTGTCCAGAAATTATCGAGGCTCCGTGAATCGATACGTGCTGAGTAGATCTACTCGATAAGGAATCATACTTTTCTTCCGCAGCGGCAAACGCAGTGACGTTATGGTTACATTGGTATATACTATTGCAGACGTTACATGAACATACCTACAGAAAATAAACATGCTTTAAAGTTGATTTTTGACAACAGTCTTTCAAAGCTATCAAATTTTTCATAAAGTTTTGAATTGGCTAATCTGTCATCACAACTTGTGGTTGATGACACTGATATTTTGATATGAAATTCATGTTATTTTAATTCTTTTGCCCGCACAAAGCATTCTTTCTCTGCAACTTGTCTTTCGTCCCAGCAAATACCTGTCAAGTCAGTATCAGCTACCATAACCCATTTATCAAACAATCTGACAAGGATATAATTTATGTTCCTAATACCTTTTAAAACAAAATTAACATAATTAACATTTGCCAACAGTGCTATGACCGGGAATATTGGTTATCATCACTGTTTGTGACACATCACGTCGCATGTGTCGCATCATATATACAACCGCGGACAATATAAGCGGTACATCATCACATCATCAAATTACGTGTTTAATTAAGAAAACAGATACTTCTAACCTTAAATATTATAATTCCGTTATCAGGCTAGCGCTCTAACGCACACGGTAACATCAGCCAACGACAACTATCCATCATTCGAGAACTGAATTAGTGTTTTACTTTAAACAATTTTGTATGTTATGCCACTGGCCATTCGAGACTATATGTTGACAGCATGTAACCTTAGAGTGATATGTATGAATGCATGTGTTTTTCTATGTTTACAACTTTTCCGCGACAATGATTGCAATATGTGCGGACCCAGAGTTTGTCACTTCACTTCTATCTAATCAATTAACTGGACGAACAAAAGACTGGCGATTTTGTTCAGCGGTGTTATGGTATCGAATAATAATTGCATAAATTTGTTGAAAATTATCTTTTCCCAACTTATGGTGTCATTTTAAATTATGTTTTGTTCTTTTGTGGAGATGCAGTAACCTTAATAACGCGGTACACGCATTCGATTGTAAAAACGAAAATAACACCGTTTACATTAGTTGAAAGATTTGAAAAACGTTTCGTCTAACTGGATTGTTCGAAAGTGTTGTGGCAATTTTAATGAGAGTCCATGAAATGCATTGAGGAGAAGCAAAAGATTTAACGCTGCGAGCAGGGTTCGAACCTGCGCGGGAAGATCCCATTAGATTTCAAGTCTAACGCCTTAACCACTCGGCCATCACAGCTTACGAACGTTAAGAAAGTTTACATTAAGATTCATCTGAATGCTCGATTATAAATAAACTTGGGATGTGACATTAGTTGAAAGATTTGAAATACGGTTCGTCTTACTGGATTGTTTGAAAGTGTTGTGGCGATATGAGAGTTAAATATGGCAATGCATTGCCAATTAAACCTGATGTTAGGAAAAGCAAAACATATAACGCTGCGAGCAGGGTTCGAACCTGCGCGGGAAGATCCCATTAGATTTCAAGTCTAACGCCTTAACCACTCGGCCATCACAGCTGGCGAACTATGTTGTAAGTTTACATGAACATTCATCAGAATGCTCGATTATTATTAAACCTGGGATATGGTAGATCTACGCTCACTCGACACGACAAGTTATAGTATGCATGTGTCAACTTCGGTTTACAACTCGGAGCTTTCAACGCAGTAGAGAAACGTGTACTTATGCTCGGGGTGGTAGTTTGAGATAATATGAGTCGTGTTTTGAGAAAGCTATGCATAAAGCATGTGCGTAAAGTGTCGTCCCAGATTAGCATGTGCAGTCCGCACAGGCTAATCAGGGACGACACTTTCCGCCTAATTGGATTTTTGCTAAGACGAGATCTTAAACGAAACATGTCATAAAAGCGGAAAGTGCCGTCCCTGATTAGCCTGTGCGGACTGCACAGGCCCAGTTTTCTCCAAAATGTATCTGCGACATATTCATTATTGATTTATAAACCCTAACTACATAATATGTACGAAGCTGTCTGGACTTGAAATTAAATCATAATTTTACCATGTAAATGCGTTAGGTTGCAATGCATTTATTCATGAAACAGATACTACAATTAAGTCAACATTATCAATAAACATTTTTCGTAAGACGATATATCGAGGGGTTAAAGCCAGAACGTGATAAGTGCACTTTTTATCAAAAATCACTTTTTTGCACTTTCATAGAGTTATTCCAACGCTCTACAATATGCACTATTCCCTGGAATCACATCTTGAATACAACATAGTTTATCCGAAAGAACCAAGGTGCACTAAGTGCTTATCGACAAATATGGTGTATGCCAGAATGCTTCAAGTGCATTTAAGTCATTTTGGCACAATAAGTTTTCATACATATTGAGAGGAAAAACATGTGCCAAAAGGATTTAAGTGCACTTAAATCATTTAAACATAAGCCATGTGTGCATATATTTTAAGGTAAAAACAAAATATGAAGCCCTTTCCTTGTTAAGGAATTATTGCATCTTGTTTATTTAAACAGGAATACACAAACTATTGTGCTTATTTGTAATTAGATAGGGAGAATATGCCTTCATTGGTGCTTATCTAAAAGTCATTATTCTCCCACTAAGATGGTAAAATAAGATTTGATCTAGAGGCTGTTTTACCGATTCCATGTTCTCGTGTGAGCCAAGTTTATTATAAAAGAAAAAGAAAAAGTTTCAATATTTTCTTTTACTGTTTACAAAACACAAGTTTGACATGTTTATTGTGGAACGAAACTGAAGGAAAATGCGGCTGTGAAGTGGGAACCTGTCTTTTGACTTACATGAAATCCCTTCCCATCACAGTAAAGAATGTCTGTTTTTATTCTGACTGTTGTAGTGGTCAAAATCGAAATTAGGTTATTACTGTTGCATTGAAAAATGTAAAAACATAGACACCATTGAACAAAAGTATTTAGAAAGTGGACATACCCAGATGGAGTGTGATAGTGTACCTGCTTCCATTGAATGAGCAAAGAAATTTACATTGGTATATTTACTAATGGGGAACCAATTGTGAGGGTTACACCAAAGAGAACTCCGTATGTTGTAGTGCCTATGAAAAACTATGACGCTTTTTATATCAAGCATGTAGTTTAAACTGTAATGCTGCCAAATGTTGTAAATGTAAGTGGACAAAAGGTTATATGGACAAAAATAAAATTGATAAAACTACAATTGTGATCCGGGTGTGTGTTTTTTAAGTGCAGTTTTGATGTCACCAGTTTTCAGTGTGGTAAACTCATATCCTCTATAAAACCAAATCAAATCCTCTATCAAAGGACCTTCTATAAAATGTGACATTCAACCCTTGTAGATTCCAAACTTCCAATTACAGCAACAAAGAAGAAAGACCTGCCATCACTTTGCTCTGAATGGATAATTCCTTCAGAATATCACCAGTATTTCAAGAATATTCCAGACCCAGATACAATAGAAGATAGATAAGATGCAGATGTGGAATAGAATATCTGAATCTTAACTTTCTTCCATTGTTAAGGTTGGAGACACATTTGCATGTCCTGTTCAAATCTAGAATGCAAAAGAAAATAAGTATGTACTTCTACAAAAAGAATTACCATTATAATTATTAAAATAAACTTGTTTTAAGTGCACATGTTTCGTTTAGTCTCGTAAAATAGATGCATAGCACAAGGCTGTTATGCTTTAATGGCACTAAGTCCTGTATGGCATAAGAAAAGCAGGGTTCAATTATTATGCAAAATAGCACCAAGTGCACTTAACACAGTTTTACTCTGAAAATATATATGTTTTACGTTTATGCCAGAATGAAGTAAGTGCTATTTTGAATACAAAAGCATTAAAATATTGTATGCAATCATATAATATGTTTACAATGTCATAACAATACTATTACCTATATTATAACCAAATATTACGCTGATATTCATATTCATTTAAAAGTTGTAGTCTGTCAAACCTTAATTTTGCGTTTTTCTCCACTATTTGAAAAATGGAGTTATCACGTTCTGGCTTTAACCCCTCGATATGCTATTATGATATTTGTTTTCGCGCGCTTTTTTACTATTGTCAAAGTTCACGCAATAAGTCTCGCGTTTACCGGAAGTGCCAAAAAAATCCGCCATTTTCTGATATGGCATCGCGCTTGCAACAATGAGATATAACCGCTAGTTAATGTTTCCCTGTACAAAAGGTATCGGCCATCATCCGCTGGAATCTTTTGACACTGTGTTGGCAATAATTTGACGAGACGCATTTTGTGGGCAATGAATATTAATTTGACTATGATGATACAGCGACTATTCGGATGGTCTCGGATTTAATCGCCAAATCTCTATCAACTGCAGCGAGATAGGGAGAAAACAGATGGTTTCATCTTATGTTTCATTGCAGTTTAATCACTCTAATCGACCATAAAGCAGGACAATGACGCTCAATGCACCGCGGCCGCTTGTTAACCGAGAATTTATACCATGTTTCTTCACATAGTAACTCTATGCCACGATGTTTTTTTTTTATTAAAAATGCGGCAATGTTTTGTTCAAACTTCATATGTTTGTAGTAGTTGTAGTTGTTTCTTAGCCTATTTATGCCTAGTGGACTCTCCCGTCCTTCTTAATTGGATCAATTTATTTCCAAAATTAGGGATTTCTAGAATACTTATTTCTATATTTAGAATATTTCTTACAGAAATTCCTGTAAGCAAACAGCGCAGACCCTGATGAGACGCCGCATCTTGCGGCGTCTCATCTGGGTCTACGCTGTATGCCAAGGGCTTTTTTCTAGACGCTAGGCATAAATGGGTTTAACTACAGTAGTAGGTCAAGAAATTTGACAAAAGCGTTAATTGTACGAAACGAAATGCGAAAAATTCATATGCTACAAGTAGTGACTCTGAATTTATGTGACATACTGGTAACATATTGTATTTACATTCTGGCAATTATAAACATCGCAGAATAGGACCAATAATCTTAAATTATATCACAAAGAATTATAAATGAATACCATATTTAACTCTTTCAGTTTTAGCTATATAAATAATTTTAATTCCACTTACTACCCCAAAACACGCACGGCAACGAGAAAATTGTGTGTTTTACCTAGGGCTGGCATCGAATACCAATATCGGTATTCGAATGTTCGCAAATTCATTCAATCGAATATTCGAATATTCGCATAAAACGGCTGGATTGATTTTAACTTGTTATGTGTTAATTTCCATTGGTTTGTAAGTTATATCCGTTTGCTAAATACGAGGCTGTTTATTAACGTTGCTATCGAATAATTGTATCGCTGTCGACTAATACTATGACCGATACTGTGATCGGGCACAAATAGAATGAAAAACATCGTGTCATAGAATTTTATTTTTTAATGATTCCACAGATTTGTAGCAGACCGCGCATATGTTAAACTAATTTTACACACATTATACGTTGCGGTCTTCTTATCCACAGACCGTGTAAAGTATTCCATACTTCAGAAGGGGCTGGTGGCATTTTCAGATTTGAATTATGATTCCTTGATGATTGTTTAATTTATATCATCTGTTACTGTTGGGTAATTCACATATTTAAATGTCTGTTCAAACTGTGATCACAAAAACTAAATTATTATTCGCAAGTAAATTGAAGCCCTTAATTGGTACCTAATTGACAAACAACAGTTCGGGCCCTTTCTTATAGTAAGTATATTGCATTGCGCGATTTGAGTAATTCACACATTTTAATGGCTGTACATACTGTGATCACAAAACTTAATTATTATTCGCCAGTCAATTGAAACCGTTAATTGGCACCCCATTGGCAAACAACAGTCGGGGCCTTTCTTAGAGCGTGTATATTGCATTGCGCAATCAACACTGATACGGGCCGCGTTATCAGTTTGACACGAAGAACGTCACGTCACACATGTAACTCCTAAGTGATTTCGGTTGCTTTTTAGTAAGCGGTTCGCAGGTTATTAAATATTGGTGAAATTACGTTTGGAAAAAATGCGAATATGCGAATATCATTTTTATTATTCGAATGCTGACCATTCAATCGAATATTCGATTATTCGAATAATTTTGCCATCCCTAGTTTTACCCATTTTAGGAGTGGAAGTCTGAATAATAGTGTATCAATTTTGTGTTTTTAGACGCCCAAGAAAAAAAAACACCCTGTCAACATGTCAATGAGCTAAATAGTTGTACTTACATTCTGTCTTCAACGTTCTTTAATTCTCGCCGATCAAATGGCCGGTCACAAGACACCTTGAATCTAAGACTGTCACGCCCGCGATGTTTCTAATTGTATATTTGCGGCCGGTAGCACAAGCATATCTTCCCTTACATATAATTAGTAGACGGGAATTTAGCCCGAAATGAATTGGATTACTGTGGACAAGATATCGCCTGTTTTTATAAACGAAACCCATGTCCCCAGTTTGCTTCGGTTTCGTTCGTTTAAATAGAACATGTGCATAATTAAAGAGTACGAGGGGAAGAACATATTCAAAACATAATAACATACCAGTGTCCTCTCTCCTCTCCCATCTCAGGTTCTCACATATATTGATGAGGTTTGGGATTAAATTGTGAGATTGAATATGTAGTAATAGATGGATATCGGTCGTACCTTTTACTAGTGCCGGGGATATGAATAATAATGTGTTTCCACCACGGGATAATTTAGCCTCGCTGTGGGAAAACGGGGTTTAATGCATGTGCGTAACTGTTCCCCCAGAGTATTCGTTGCAGCCCGCACAGACTCATCACGAAACGTTTTGCTTAGACTGGATTTTTGTTTTAAAGAGACTTCATGTCAACAAAAACTATATTATAGAAATAAAAGCGGAAAGTGACATCTTTGACAAGCATGTGCGAACTCCACAGGTTTATCTTGGACGACACTTTATGAACATGTAAGCATCCCAGTTTTCACAGAACATTGTTCATTAATTAGTAAGATTGCAAATACATCGGAACATCTACTACTGTTTACATTTAATGTATAACATCTTTAGTCAATATATATTTAAAACAGTCTTAAATGAAGTAATACAAAATGTGCATACATTCGTACGTAGGAGTTTTTACTCATTGAGAAGCTTGACATATTTTAGGCGAATACGATATCACATTGTAAGATGACTGAATCCATTCATACCTAGCGTCTAAAAAAAGGCCTTGGCAAACAGCGTAGACCCAGACGAGACGCCGCATGATGCGGCGTCTCATCAGGGTCTACGCTGTTTGCATAAAGGTATTTCTGTAAGAAATATTCTAAACACTAGTATAGAAATAAGTATACTAGACATCCCTAACTTTGGAAATAAATTGATCCAGTTTAGAAGGATGGGGGAGTCCACTAGGCATAAATGGGTTAATCTCCATTGTGAAGTGTATAATTACTTATTTTCTTTACAAGTTAGCATGGGACACAGCTGTTAACAATGTTAACGACACAATTAATATTCTTGGCTTCGGCTGACAATAATTATCTTATCCGATTCGTTGACATCTCATTCTCAAATCTTTGGAAAGCAACATATTACATGCAATCCTACCCGACTATTCATTGTGAGATTAAAGATATTGCCCCTGGTAAGAATGGAAATGCTAATCTGACATCCTTCTATTGATAATATAATAATTATGTCGTATCTTGATATATAAAGCGAGAACACGGCGATGTGGTTTAAAAAGGTGTTTGCTTACCTATCTCATTCGACAAGTGTGTGCAATTCAAGCTTACTATAAATTCCATACACGTACTGACTTGTGAGTGGACACTTAAAAAATTATGTGATACAGGAATGCTAAAATAGTTATTTTGATAAATAGTTAGATGTCTCGAGTAATCTGCCCCTAGCACTATGGACAATATTCAGACTTGTATGGAGTAATCTGCCCCTGAGCATACGGGTACCAGACAATGGTCAGACTTGTCTGGAGTAATCTGCCCCTAAGAAAACGGGTACCAGGCAATGGTCAGACTTGCCTGGAGTAATCTGCGCCTGACATTACGGGTACAAGACAATAGTCAGAATTGTCAAGAGTAGTCTGCCTCTAAGAAAACGGGTACCAGGCAATTGTCAGACTTGCCTGGAGTAATCTGCGCCTGACACTACGGATACAAGACAATAGTCGAACTTGAGTGGAGTAATCTTCCCCTAAGAAAACGGGTTCCATACACTAGTCAGACATGAATGGAGTAATCTACACCAGACACCACGGGTACCAGACAATAGTCAGACTTGTCAGGAGTTATCTGCCCCTATGAAAACGGGTACCAGACAATAGTCAGACTTGAGTGGAGTATCTGCCCCTGACCCTACGGGTACCAGACCGTAGTCAGACTTGAATGCAGTAATCTACTCCTGACATTATGGGTACCAGGCAATAGTCAGACTTGAATGCAGAAATCTAACCCTGACACTACGGATATCAGATAATAGTAAGTCCTTTCTGGAATGATCTGCCCCTAAGAAAACGGGTACTAGGCAATGGTCAGACTTGCCTGGAGTAATGTGCTCCTGACACTACTGGTACTAGATAATAGTCAGACTTGTCTGTAGTAATCTGCCCCTGACGCTACTGGTACTAGGCAATTGTCAGACTTGCCTGGAATAATCTTCCCCTGAAACTACGGGTACTAGACAACATTGAGGAGTGCTAAAATAGTTCAACAGATTAAGGTTAAGATTCTCGAGTAATCTAGCACAACAGACATAGTCAGACTTGTCAGGAGAAATTTAGTTTAAACCTATTCATTTTAGCTCGATTGCATCGAAAGCTTCATGCGTATTAAAACGCTCTCCAGTCCGTTTCCTGGGCATTGAACCAGTACTTGGTGCCTTTGTGGGAAATCTAAAGAACGCTCCCACAGTGGGTATCAAACTCATGACCACCTGTTCGCTAGGCAGACACCTTGTTCCATTACACCACGGCGACCTCAGGAATAATTTGCATCTGAAATTACGGGTTCCAGACAATGGCCAGACTTGTCCGGAGTCATCTGCGCGGGACACTACGGGTACCTTGCAATTGTCTTGAGTAGTCTGCCCTTTACACTACGGGTACCAGACAACGGTCAGACTTTTGTGGAGTAATCTTTCCCTGACACTAGCGCAGTGACTGTTGATTGTAACCTTAGGCGACCGGGTTGGTTCGATACACGTTTCCGGCAGCATGTGAGTTTGGTTGGTGGTCCCCATACTGGAAAGGTGGGGATTTCTCCTCCGGGTACTCCGCCCCCCACAATACAAGACCACATCAAAAATGTAAAAAATAACCCATTTATGCCTAGTGGACTCTCCCATCCTTATAAGTGGATCAATTTATTTCCAGAATTAGGGATGTCTAGTATATGTATTTCTATATTTAGAATATATCTTACAAAAATTCCTTTAAAAAAAAACAGCGCAGACCCTGATGAGACGCCGCACCATGCGGCGTCACATTTGGGTCTACGCTGTTTGCCAAGGCTTTTTTCTAGACGCTATGTATAAATGGGTTAAGTTACAACGAAAAAGCTGGAAATTGCAGCTTTACTTCAAAATTCGCCCAACTTTCGTGTGTCTAGTAAGCTAAACATGTAGGAGTGCATGGGCACACTCCGGGTCCACACATAATGTAGCCTCTGTGCTGGGACACACTCCGGGTCCACACATAATGTAGCCTCTGTGCTGGGACACACTCCGGGTCCACACATAATGTAGCCTCTGTGCTGGGACACACTCCGGGTCCACACATAATGTAGCCTCTGTGCTGGGACACACTCCGAGTCCACACATAATGTAGCCTCTGTGCTGGAACACACTCCGGGTCCACACATAATGTAGCCTCTGTAAAGGGCTCATTAACTTTGAAGTTAACACACACGCACACATATCTTCTCTCAGACGCTTGTAGCTTTCATGCATCAATTACTCTTGTTCTATAATCACAAGCTCCCTTTTACGCTCCTTGGAAGTCTTACTGGTAAAGGATGATTGAATAACAGATTGTAGGTTGTCTCTACTAGGAAAGTAGATGGAGATGAAGGTAAGAACAGCGGCTGCTAAATTGTCATACTTGAAGTCGTTCATGTATTCGCAACAACCGAACATACGTTTCATAAACTTGTCGGTTTTAATACTAATGAATCTCCAAAATTAATACACATTTGCTGTTATTTTATAATATGTGTGACTGTGCCAATATTTATATAGCAAATACATAGAGAAAAAAATGTTAAATAAGTTTTTGACGACTTATCAAAACAAGAGCACCGCCTTGCGGGTGCAGACCGCTCATCTATTTTCTTTTTAAAGGTGAAGGGACTCTCAATTTAAATCACAAAGGAGGGAGAGGGTGTGGGGGTGGGTATAATAGTGTGCGGGTGTGGTGGTCATTTGTGAGATGATCTAAAAAAAAAAAAAAAATAGGGGAGGGGGGGGGGGGGGAGAGGGGATTCTTGGGTGCGATGGTTGGACGGTATTTCAAAAATAAAATAATAAAAATATTTTTTTTAATTTTTTTGAACAGTTTCAAAAAATAAAATTTGGGGTGAGGGGGGGGGGGTATAGTGTGAGGGAGTGGTGGTCATCACGGGGGATGGTTTGGGTGGAGTCTATTGTGGTATGTCAGGTAAGAGTAGTTTTGTCAAAGTAGCAATCAAATCTAATCATAAATAAAGAAGTTATGGCAATTTTAGCAAAATTTAATAATTTTACCTTGAGAGTCAAGGTCATTCAAAGGTCAAGGTAAAATTCAACTTGCCAGGTACAGTAATCTCATGATAGCATGAAAGTATTTGAAGTTTGAAAGCAATAGCCTTGATACTTTAGAAGTAAAGTGGATCGAAACACAAAATTTAACCATATATTTAAAGTTACTAAGTCAAAAAGGGCCATAATTCCGTAAAAATGACAACCAGAGTTATGCAACTTGCCTTTTACTGTCCCCTTATGATAGTTTGCGAGTGTTCCAAGTATGAAAGCAATATCTATGATACTTTAGGGGTAAAGTGGACCAAAACACAAAACTTAACCAAATTTTCAATTTTCTAAGTATAAATGGCCCATAATTCCGTCCAAATGCCAGTCAGAGTTACATAACTTTGCCTGCACAGTCCCCTTATGATATTTAGTAAGTGTTGCAAGTATGAAAGCAATAGCTTTGATACTGTAGGAATAAAATGGACCTAAACACAAAACTTAACCAAAATTTCTATTTTCTAAGTATAAAAAGGGCACATAATTCTGTCAAAATGCCAGTCAGAGTTACATAACTTTGCATGCACAGTCCCCTTATGATAGTTAGTAAGTGTTGCAAGTATGAAAGCAACAGCTTTGATACTTAAGGAATAAAATGGACCTAAACACAAAACTTGACCAAAATTTTCAATTTTCTAAGAATAAAATGGGCACATAATTCTGTCAAAATGCACGCCAGAGTTATCCAACTTTGCCTGCCCAGTCCCCTCATGATAGTTAGTATGTGTACCAAGTTTGAATGCAATAGCACTGATACTTTCTGAGAAAAGTGGACCTAAACGCAAAACTTAACCGGACGCCAACGCCGACGCCGACGCCAAGGTGATGACAATAGCTCTTTAAAAAAAATAATAGATGAGCTAATAAAAAGGATGATATACCCACTGTTTTAGTAGAGATCAAAAAGACATAGCATGAAGCGTGGAATACAAGCTTTTATAATAGAGTATAGTAATGGTAATAAACAGTTGATATTTTTTGCGGCTGTCACTCTGTGCTAGTAGAGGTGGATGGGCGGATAGGTGTAGTTGAGTTTTTGCAGATATAACGTGCAATTGTAATTTAATAACTTGTTTCTGTATTTGGACATTCCTTAGAAAATATGAAATGAAATGTAAAAGAGTATCCTAGCTTTAATGTTTAATTTCTAAGACATTCGATCTTGGAAAGTCGAATGTAAATATCACTGGCTCGTGGCAAATTGGCATTGTCTAGATTATCATTTTAAAGAGTGCCCTCATCTTGTGTGGTAGCTTAACTCTCACGTGGCTTTCCAGCAATTCAAAAATACAATCTCTATGTTTACTCTATGTTCCCCCCCCCCTGTATTTGATCTTTGGCCTTGAAGGACGACCTTGACATTTCACTACTCTAAATGTGCAGCGCTATGAGATACATGTGTATGCCAAATATGAAGTTGCTATCTTCAATATTGCAAAAGTTATGGCAAATGTTAAAGTTTGACGCAAAAAAAAGAAACAAATCAACAACAAAGCCAACAAACAAACAGACAGGGCAAAAATAATATGACCCCCAGTATAGACTGGGGGACATAACAATCGAGAATAGTAAAGAATTTATGTACTGTTGAACATATTGACCTCAAAACTATGTAGGTCATTTTGAACCTGATTGTCATTTAAACGCGACTAAGAAATCGGGCATAAACATATGCCCTGTCGGACTTCAAACATAAATATACATAGAAAGCTAACATATATCGTATTTAACAACTGATTTTGCTGAGGCATATATGTTAAGTATACTATTTAGTACTTTTCATCACATTTACACGTGTATACGTTTCAGCTTCATGTGATCACGCGTAGTCAAATGCCTTCGAAACATCAATAAATGAACAGTATACACTTATAAGAATATGTTTGTATTAAGCATTTATTGTTTGAGACACTACAGTATACAAAGTTTTAGTCAACTTTTGATGCCATACATAATCATAAAAAGCATTCAGATCAGAATACTCTTTACATCGATAAAATTTAAATACAAAGTATTAGAGCTTGAACAAAACCGATAACGCAAATTGATAAAACCAATTCGTCTTCGGTAATTGATTAGTTTATAGCAAGTATGTGTTTCAATTTACTATAATAAAGCAATTAATAATTGAAATTAAGATAATTAATCAAAACATTCGTACATGTGTATCGTTATTTAATCCTTTAACTGGTATCATATCGCGCGCGGTCACTAATCTCACGTTTGTACATACGTTTAAACAGGTGTGTTACAGAATTAATTCTCTCTGACACCTTAATTGTGCGTTTAGTGTTAACAGGAGCCGTAAAAAAGAGACGAACTCCAAAATTTGGATTATGGTCCAATTGTTAAATGTCAATATGTCCATTGCTTAAACTAATCATTTTATGCGACATAACGCATTAAAGCTGTTTTTTGTTATCATATTTTATTAGCCACACGCGTTTCAAAGCGTTTAATTTTCATTCAATTCCGGACTGGCTTCGCACGTTTGTGCGACATAATACCACGTTTCGTAATTGTTTATGCATTGAATGTCAATGAGGCAAATGCAACACAAAGAGGCGTCAAGTGCTCCCACATGGGTGGGTATAATTCATACAATAGAGAGAGAATTACCAGCAAGATGACCGTTACCGGTGACATTACACTAACGAGTGCTCGCAAAATGAAACGCGTGAAATCACAAAAGAAATTTTCGTTAAACTACACCTGTGCGATTGACGGGTATCCGCATAAAGACACTGTTGACTTAGGACGACATTTTGGCGCACGGTTCGAATACTGTTTACAATTAAAACCATTAATATGTTTGCGGATTTCAGAAACTTTTCTAAGCGAAATGTTTTCTTGTCGGTTAAATGTTTTGAGCAGATCCGTGATATTGTAATTAAAATTGATTTTATATCAATAATTGAATGACAAGGCAATGCAAACAGTTTGTATATGTCCCTGGGTCGCCGCAAGGAACGTTTGTATATGTCCCTGATTTGCCACAAGGAAAATTTGTATAGGTCACTGGTTCTCCACAAGAACAGTTTGTATAGGTCCCTGGTTCGCTCACATGACAGTTTGTATTGGTCCCTGGTTCGCAACAAGGACAGTTTGCATAGGTCCCTGGATCGCCGCATAGGTCCCATGTTGTTTTTTTTCAAATCGTAAGACAAAACCCGAATCAATATTCCATTTTACCGCGTGTTTTATTTGTAAAAAAAGTGTATTATAGGAACAATATGTTGTATCCATACTCGCTATATATTACTTACTTAAATTGGGGAAATTATGAAAGAAACTTTATAGAAAAAAAAAAAAATTAAACCTTAATTATTTTGTATGTTATCGTCACATGAAATTCAAATGGGACAAGAAGTTTACGTGAACAGATACGCGGTCAGTTTGTTTTACGTCAGAAATTCAGCCATAAAAAGTCGCACAACTGGTATCGAACCCGTGTTGCAGACCTTATAAATCTTTCCGTCATTTATGTGCCTACACACTATGTTTTACAAATGTTATCGTTGCTCACAGCGGAAATAAAAGTTTTCTGATTTCTTCATCTATATTTTAAAATGACATTGCCGTATTATTGAACACATTTCATGTTGAAATGAATCTATCTGTCTGTAGCCAGATTATAACATTTCATACAGGAGGCGTATTACTAATACTCATGTCAGAGTTTCAAGTTTTAAACATTACCTGATTCATAGTCGAACTATATTAATAGCGCCATCTGAATAGGACGATTCACGCTAATGAAAATGCGAACAAAACATTCATATTTTGGTTAACAAAGACCCCAACCACTTATTTATATTTATTTACATTTAAGGTCAATAGCACACATATATGACACATAAGACATTGATATTATCACATATTAAACTAGAATATATCACAGATTTCAAGGAATTAAGACTAGGTTGATTTTCTTTTTTTTAATCACAATTTAAAAGCAACAAATAAAACACTGTTACAGTATGCACACTTTTCACAATATATGATTTTTTAACAGTAGTACATTTATATGAGCATGAATGCTGAGGACCTATGGATAACCCATTAAGCTGAAAGCTTATTTCCAATGGGGTCCATAAAACACACACTGAAAAAGAGAAAGTGATACATAACCATATGAACAAACAAACATCAATAATTAACAATTAAGATTTTGGTACAATACGGGATTATTAAGAGTATGCATTCATCTTATTGTGTACAATATCACAATTTAACATAGGTTATCACAGATGATTGTTGCAACATGAGTATTAGTAAATTAAAAGGCACATTTACTTTCTGATACTTGTTGTTCTAGAAGGTGCAATTTTTTTTTGAACCTGGTTATGTTTTTTAAACTTTTAATATTGTCAGGGAGAGAGTTCCAGTCTCTTGGTCCAGTATATAGGAATGTCTGTTTACAAGAAGTATTAAAGAAACTAGGTAAGATAACATTAAATGGCTTGGATGCTCTTGAGCCATTAACAAAGTTTTCTCTAAGATATGAAGGACAAGTTTTATAATAGACTTTATGCATGTGATTAAGCCTTATCTGGTTTACTCTATAGATAACATTTAACATATTCAGATGAACATAGTCCTGCCAAGTAATAGAATGTCTCGGAAGTAACCTTTTTATAAATCTGAGTATCTTGTTCTGGACAATTTGGAGTCTAGATGATAGACCTTTTTTAGACCTTTGTACCAGGATGAACATGAATAATCGAATTGACACTGTAAAAGAGCAGATGATAACAATTTACGTGTGTTAAAATCCAAACATTTATTATGTCTATACACAAAGTTAAGTTTACCATTGACCTTAGAGATAATGTTTTGTACAATAGCTTCACCTGATAAAAAACAATCTACTGGAAGGCCTAAGTACTTAACTTGTTTAGTACTTTTTATCTTATGACCATTACAAGTGACTTGTGTAGACTCTTGCTTACTTAAGTTTCGTTTTGGACCGAAAAGAATAAATTCAGTTTTCCCCAAGTGCAAGAATAACATATTATCTACCAGCCAGTCCGAGCAATTTTCTAAAACTTTTCCAAGTTTGGCAGATATAAAATCAGGGTCCTTATGGCTAAACAATATTGTGTTGTCATCAGCGTACGATACAATCATTATTAATGCTAGTTACCATGTCATTAACGTAACATAAAAAGCAGGGGGCCAAGTATACTACCCTGGGGCACCCCACAGGTGACTGGAAGAGGGGAAGAAGTTGTTTTACCTATGTTTACTACTTGGCTTCTTTCCGTCAGGTATGACTTAAACCATGGAATAAACCCGAACACCCATTAACTCTAGCTTCCCGAATAGAATGTCATGATTGACTGTGTCGAATGCCTTCTGGAGGTCTAGCATAATTATCCCTGTGTATAGGCCTTTAGAAGTATTTATTTTAATAGTATCATGGAGATTAATTAAACGACTATCAGAAGAGTATGATTTTCTAAAACCTGATTGATGTTCGTAGATAAGATTATTTGTAACCAAGAAAGTTTCAAGTTGAGTATAAACAGCCCTCTCTAGAATTTTTGAAACAATACTTAAAATGCTCACTGGCCGATAATTACCTACATCAATGGTGCTGCCTATTTTGTGTAAAGGTTTAACCCTAGCTAGTTTAAAATCATCGGGGACAATACCTTCAGAAATAGATGAATGTATTATAAAAGTAATGGTGATCTTTAAAACTTCTGCACCATCCCTCAAAAACCTACAGGGCATGCCGTTTAAACCAGTACTTTTACTTACATTAAAACTTCTCAGCTCACGGAACACAAATTTCTCTGAAACATGCTTCAAATGCATTTCTTTATTATCTGGATTTTTATCCTTATAAAATTGAGACAAAACATCAGCGTTTAGATCAAATTTATGTTTTTGGCCTGGAAGCTTTTGTACCAGAACTTAGGCAATATTACTAAAAAATTCATTTACATAGGTACAAACTTTAACAATATCATGACAAATTTCATTATCTACAGATGAAACAATATTTTGACTATCTATTTTAGTTTTGTTGTACCCAAGAGATTTCAAACTCCCAAAGTTTCTTTTGGTTAAAATATATTCTCTTCTATTTTAGTTTAGAAATATTCAGACATAGCAGACTTTATGTTTCTTTGTACTAGGTTTCTGTATTTTAAAAATTACTTATAGTCATCCCTGTTGCCATACTTTTTTAATTTATGTAGGTAAGAATCACGTGACTTAATATCCTCTAAGATTTCTGAATCGACTTTAAACGGACTTCCTTTACAGAAGCAACAGTATATATAACTTTAAAAAAAATCTGTTTAAATGAGTTCCAAGAAGAATTTACATTACTGGCTAAAAAGCATGGGCTCCAGTCAGCCAAAAGTAATTTCTGTAAGAGAATATCTTTAGTATAATTATTCAGAGATCTTTTTTTCAAAGTTTTATGTGAAAACTTCTGACTTTTTTGGAATGTTCCTAGTGCAAAAAGTAAGCATGTGGTCGCTAAGACCCACAGGTATGACACCATACTGTGAAATCTTTTCTTTATTATTACATAAAATATGATCTAAAATACTAGAACAAGTAAAACCAATCCTTGTAGGTTCACTTATGATCTGAACAAGGTCAAATCATCTTTAAAATATATTACAGTATTCTTTAAAAAGTGGACTATTTTTTTTTGCAATGTACATTTATTGATATCACCCAAAATGTAAGTTTCACAGTCTGACCTTAACTGTTTTAAAACATTTTCAAATTTAACATTAAAATCACTTTGACCAGGTGGTCTATAAACAGTTCCAATATATATGGGTTTATTTCTCGGTAATAAAAGTTCAACAAATAAAAATTAACCACCATCAGTAAGTAGATCAACACTGGTGTTAAATGCAAAGTCATCTCTGATGTAAAAACACACGCGACCTCCTTGTCTATTTCGGTCTTTGCGAATAATGGTATAGTTCGGTATATGGACCTCCCCGTCTGTGATAGAGCTATCGAGCCACGATTCAGTAACTGAAATAATGGTTGCTTTGGTTTTTTGACCAATAATATTCAGTTCAGGAATTTTCGGTACTAAGGATCTTGCATTAACATGAATAAAATGAAGGCCTTTCCTGGCGAAACATTGAAAGTGATCATTCTCTGCTGTGTTGGATTTTTAACGAAAGTGTTGTTATTTGGAGAATAAAAATTATCGTCTATGTCTTCTTTATCAGAATTTGCAAAAGGAAGTTTCGACGCTGTGCAGCCATTGCAGATGAAATTTACTTCGACACTATTATATTTAACCCTATAAGCGCTGTAACCGAATTTTAAAGGCCTTTGCAAACCGTTTGGATCCTGATGAGACGCCACAGCAAACAGTTTGGATCCAGATGAGACGCCACAGAATGTGGCGTCTCATCAGGATCCAAACGGTTTGCTATTCTGATAGTATTCTTTAAAAAAAAATCGAAAAAATGCTAATTTAAGAAATTCAGCAGACGACATTTTAGCAGACGACAAATTTCCCAGCATGCAAATGGTTAACGCTCTAATTTGACATTTTCATACCAAATAAGCAGTCATCGATACGTACTTGCCACCGTGACCTGTCAGGGTTATTAATTACTCGTTTATTTAATTCGCAGCCCTAATCCCCTAAGAGCGTGCGAGCAAATGCTTCGACACCTTAGGCAGATGTTTCTACCAATTTATATGGGCCCACTTGACATTTGTAGCATGACAGCGTATCTTCGACAGTGGACTTGTCCGATCTGACCACCCGGAACGAGGTTAAGAGCCATTTGACCTCGATAAACCTTCAGCAGAAATGTTTGACCTTTGCACCCTAGCAACGGGGTTGGATGGGTAAGGCTGTGCGTGACGAAATTAACGCGATGAAAACGGAATCGCCTGAAATGGATAAACTTTTATGGTTATAATTATTAAATATAATTGGATAGCATTTTTTATGGTGTTCATGAAGGTGTAAAGGTGTACCCGAATAAAGTAGTCAATATTGGGGTAGAAACGTCAACATTAGCAGCAGAATAGAGGTTTGGGTAAAATATATAAAATACGTAGTTTTTTCACATATAGTATGTTTACCGGTAAGTGTTCGTTTGGTAACATTATTCAGTTTAACAAAATACGATTGTGCCGGCATACTTGAGCTACATGAAGGGTTACAATACAAAAATAAAATCCCTTCGTCTTGTTAATACTTTAATCGTTGTGAAGATGCTTTCGCATCTTTTATAACAGCATTTGCGCTTTTGTAAGTATAACGCCGACGAAGAGCTTAACAAACGGTTTGTGCAAACTTCTCCGCTCAAAGAGCACAAATAAGACCAGTGACCGCATCCTTGTTCGTTGAGTACTGATACTGACAGTGCATGGGGAGGTAAACAAAAAGTCGCGAACAGTCATTTATCATGACCTTGACAAGGATGCACTAAAATTTCAATCAAAATTCTGACGTACTTCTTAACCAATTTATGCCTAGCGTCTAGAAAAAAGACCTTGACAAACAGCGTAGACCCAGATGAGACGCCACATGATGCGGCGTCTCATCAGGGTCTACGCTGTTTGCTTAAAGGAATTGCTGTAAGAAATATTCTAAATATAGATATAAATATACTAGGCATCCCTAATTATGGAAATGAATTGATCCAATTTAGAAGGCTTGGAGAGTCTACTAGGCATAAATGGGTTAAACACAGTTGTATAGTTTCATCTATGCGGAGACCTTCGCGATTAAAGCGTTGAAATCCCTGCGCGTCAACGCGGTTTCTTGAAAACATGCCGTGAAATCATTCGGCGCCGACGACCCGGAGGTATCATTATAGATCCCAAGTAATTTTAATAACTCGGCTTTCATTAGTACAGTCGTTAAGCAAAATGAAAGCGAATCACATTGAATGGACTACTTGGACTCAATATCTTAAAGCCTGATTTACCGATTTGTTAACATGGTTTTCACATGATTTATGCACCATCCCGTCGCGAGAGAACCGCTGTCAATGGTCTGAATAGCGTGTTTGTTTTTTTCGGGATGCTCATCCGTATGTCAGTGGCGTGTAACCTCTCGCACGAATTAAAATGGGAACAGGCATTGCCGAAAAACAAACGGCATCGGCTTCTGCATAAGAGTTTCCGTACAGATGGCACTTATGTAGTGTTTTATTGGTATCCAAAAACTTAAGAAATGTCAGCATAAAATTGCATACGAAATTTGTCAGCTATTTGCTTGAAATTTATACAACATAAAAGACCAAAGTATTATATGTGATGGTGGATTTGATTGTTTCATCGAGATAAATAAGGAAATAAAAGTTCTTCGAGTCTGTATCAACATTTAGCATGTTCGTGTCATTTAATTATTCGAAAGAAACTTGAATGTGTTAAATTTTTGCGCACACATAAATGAAACCCGTGTAAAATAAACAAACAACGTTACCTCGGCCCGGTATGATTACCGGAACCGCATTCCTACGCATGAGCGGACTGGCGTTATCAGCTCGCACCCAGGTTCTGTTTACCCGGGCCAACGCGAAAAAGCAAACAAGCGTGTCAATTTTGGCGAGGTCCACACATTAATAACAAATTTGACACAATTTGGCAAACAGCAGGCGTAAATTATTCTAACAGTTCATTTCTGTTTAAACAAGAGCTTTTCGTTTCCGAACCGCGACTACAGCTCTAATTGCCATTTATGACAAACTTTGGCGTAAACCGACAAACTGCTGGTAAAGTAACAAGATTAGTCGGCGGATAAACAACGTACCGGCAAATGACGATAATGGATTAGTGTATATCCAGAGAGAAGTTGTTTCCAATACAGGAATGACCCGTGATGTATCCCATGTAAGCCGCTAATCGAAGTTTCGTGGACACAGTGTCTGTTCCAATCCGTAACCGCATAACCAGATAGTGATCGATAAGCAAGTATATGCAATAATGGACTACAATAGCTAGATATGTCACTGCCGTTCAAACACCAATTTAGATAAGGCTCGAATCTAGAAAAACATATCGGATTGGCGACATATCTGACACCTTCACGATTATTTGCTTTGTGTATTTAATCTGTGATTCAACTTATTTCTTCTATTGACCATTGTGCCAAGAAAGGTTTATCAATTTTATAGCAACTTAAGACTGGGTTCAAATGATTGAATATCTCTTATACCAGTGATAAGAGAAGTAATGAAACACACTATTTTACCGCGGACTAAGTACATATTTCAATAACCTCTTGTGTTAGCAAGCAACTATTTTTACTTAAACAATTTTGGAATGTTAAAAGTTTCTGCAAATATTTGTTAGATCTATATAGAACACAACATAGTTGTTTTTAATATTTAATATTTACAACAACGCAAAAACAATGTATATCGAATTTTCGGAAGAGCCATATATACATGTAACTGTGTCCAGAAATCACGCACAATTCTGAAAACAACAGCAAAACAACACAATCATTAAAAACGTCATTTTGCATCATACTGTAATAAAATTTGGTTGCAAAAAATATGATATAAAAAACTACATTTTAAATACTAAAAACAAAGCGACCAAAACAAAATGATTTTTTTAATGATATTTTCCGTAACCAACTTTTATTTAAACAGTTGTTGACGAACAACTATGTATTAAATGAGAAATAGTGACACATAATTGAGAGACAGCTTCTTGTAAGCATCCACACGTATTTTGTTGTTATAATTGATGTATACTAATATGAATAAACATTTGCCATGTATTTTGGTTTTGTCAATTATACAAAACGATGCAACTCCAGAAAGTGTTCCAGAAGCGAAAATCTAGTTCTTTTCTACATCCTCTGTAACAGATTGTTAACCCTTTCAATGCGGGAACCGAATTTTGAAGGCTTTTGCAAACAGTTTGGATCCAGATGAGACGCCACACAACGTGGCGTCTCATCAGGATCCAAACTGTTTGCTATTCTAATAATATTCTTTGAAAAAAAATGAAGAAAATGCTAATTTTAGAAATTCTGCAGACGACATTTTAGCAGACGACAAATTTCCCAGCATGCAAAGGTTAAAGATAGTTCGACTCCTCAGCTGTACTTCAGTCGTGGATAAGAACACAATAAACGCGAATTTCACACATTTTGAATATTTTGAAATAAATATAAAGATGCGCAATTAATGACATAGATTGCAGATCTTTGATTGTTTTTTTTTAAAGTTTAAGGTACAGTGTACATGAAAACACAGTTATTTTATGAAATCGCAAAGTTTATTACATATAATGTTTATTCTTGATGTAATAAACATATGATGTTCTTTAACATATAAATACAATTTATTTGAATTTTATCAATTTCTGGTATTCCACCCCTATTTCATAGGGATTTCCCGATTATAAATATTTTTCAATTCGTCTGAGTTTCACAACTCTGAACTGGACCGCACATTGTTATTATCTATAAAAATAAACGATATTTCTTAATATTATTTTTATATTTTCATTCAATTTATATGGTATGTTATTTAAATAATAATTGCGAAAATGAACTAATAAACTTTGTTTCATTTAAACGGAGAGAATCTTCCTATCAATCAATAAAAGAAAACATGTTTTTTTGTAAAAAAAATCTTTTTATTTTAAATTTTCATTGTTATAATATAAAAAATAGTTAAAGATTTGGTCAGTGTCTTAGAACACTCGAAAGAAGGTGTTTGTCGAAATTATGTGTTCTCCTCGTTCTATATGTTTGGTCTAAACAACACCACAATAGTATATCCGCATTTTATACGAGGGACCATATGTATATGTTGTCTTTACCGGGAAAAACATTTTTACAACAAAAGCTCTTTATTATGTGACGTTGCATTATTGGCTACGTTAAATAACGTATACATCAACGATGCGTGATTGTTGTTAGTTTAGACATTGTAATTGTTGAGCATTTTATTGCTCGAAGGGTGGCATATAGTTTTTGCACTGTCCGTCAGTCCGTCCGTCCATCAGTCTGTCCGTCAGCCAGTCATTCCGTCTTGCCGTCCGAAAACTTTAACAATGGTCATAACTTTTACAATATTGAAGATAGCAACTTGATATTTGGCATGCATGTGTATCGCATGGAGCTGCACATTTTGAGTGGTGAAAGGTCAAGTCAAGGTCCTCCTTCAAGGTCAAAAGTAAAATATATGGCTTCAAAGCGGCGCAGAAGGGGGCATTGTGTTTATGACAAACACATCTCTTGTTGTACATGCTTTCATCTTTTAAAATTCAGTCTTGTGTATAGAATGTCTACTAGCTTGAAACGAAAAAAGATACATCGTATAGATCATGCCATTTTTCTTGTTGTATATTGAATTTGATCATAAAACAAAAAATAAAATACAATAATGACTAAATGGCCGTAGAACAGGATTTTAAATTCTCCGATAAAATGTAATGTTTACATCGGGCCACTAGTATATTCAGTATGAAATAAAAGATATATGTTTGTGAGCGAGATTATAAAGATTTAATGCTTTGTACAAACGTTTTATGAAAATTGTCTCAATTAATTTATATTTTCAAAATGGAAGAATTATAATTTTGAACAAAACTGACTTTGAACAAAAAAACTTTAACTCAGTCACAAACAACCGCAAGCCGAAATCGCACATTTTTAACGCATTATAAAATACAAGCGTTTATTAATTAAAAACTAGTTTTCTTTGTGCGGCCATACACAACATTTAAGTCTAGCGTTTTAATGTCGTTGATCACCGATGAAGCACATGTATGTGCTCGCTGCTTATACACCGGTTCATAATGAACAAATAAATATGAACTAATAATTAATTGTAATCATCTTAAGCGAACTGTGTTATGAATATGAGCATATGTTAAAACATTCATTATTATATATTGTATGTATCTAGAACAAAATATGAAGTAAATTGTTTCACTATAAAAAGGATTACTAGCATCTTAAAACAGAAGCACGTGTGTAATAAATCAAGCTTCTATTAATTACATTATTTTGTGATGTTTTATCAACGGGAAAACAAACTGAGGATTGGTGTATTAACAAAAAGTCATTTTTTTGACGCTAATATTTATTTGTCGATTATATACAAAATTTATTTTCAAGTAACAAATAAATTAAATAATGAACATCGCAAGAGTTTCAGTTTGATTAACTAACTAATGGTTTTAAAACGGTGAATGATTTTGGTACCATACAAATAACCAAAAATATCAGTTCCGCTGATTCGTCCAATCATATATCGCTGGAATACTAATACATATTAGTTTGAAGCGACTTTTTGTCTTGAGAATGCTCTACACCTAAAATAATGACACAATAAACTGATATGGGTAAATGTTAACCCTTTGCATGCTGGGAAATTTGTCGTCTGCTAAAATGTCGTCTGCAGAATTTCTAAAATTAGCATTTTCTTCTATTTTTTTCAAAAAATACTATCAGAAAAGCAAACAGTTTGGATCCTGATGAGACGCCACGTTCTGTGGCGTCTCATCTGGATCCAAACTGTTTGCAAAGGCCTTTAAAATTCGGTTCCCGCACTGAAAGGGTTAATGTCTCTACAGCCTTTATCAAGTACATACACACATTTTTGGCTGAGTTGTATTGACGAATTGTAATTAAGTACAAATGTATATGAACATTATAAGTAGAACGCGAATCATAGGCTGGTTGAAGTACCACTTTCACTTGCATTTCCATCTGGCCGCGAAAATTCTCACAATACGTATCACGCATTTACAGCTGTTCAACCCAATTAAATATATCAATTGTTTATATTTAATTTACTTAACAATGATGCCTCTAACTAGCTGATTATCTTCGGACTAATAATTTCGGATATTGACCAAATTTTTGGTTTCACAATTGGAGCGTTCTCATTCATAGTTGCTGACTGTCTTTTAGTGTCCTTGATTTGGCAATCGGATGAGGTATCAGATTTGCAGGAACTACTTTGTACCGCGGATGAATCTTCGGAACTATTTTCCTCACGGTTTGGTTCAAACGTTGGATGCGTTTGTTCGGCCGGTAGGTGGCGCTCCTCTGTGGCGTAGTCGGATCGTTGTTCCGGTGAGAATATCCGATGTGCGCATGTGCGGGAAGGCCGGAAACTCGGCGAGACGTCTTCGGCATCGGAGATGTCCGACAAGTCAGTGGCGTTGATCGGAGAATCGCAGGGATCGCTTTCGGACTGTGAAGTCGTTTTGCTTTTGTCGTATTTATCTGTTTGGAAAAAATACAATCAATTATTGCTCGATATTTACTGAAATATAACAAGTACATCCTGGTTTGTGTTTCTTGTGTATAACATCTTATTGAGAAACTTTAAGTGGTGTTGACGGACAATTAGACAGTGACCTTAAGACGACATATGTCACTGTTATAAAGTAGTCGGGCCGAGTTTTGATTTCGAATACACGTCAGATAGTTGCCCAATTTTAGCAAATTAACAATACATACGTGTTGCAGTAAACTAAAATTTTACTTGTCCTAGAATCATGGCTACCGAACAGAGATAAGGTCATTACCATCATCGACGTCAATGTCGTCGAAGTTGATGTCTTTGTCCCCCATTTTGCTTTCCTTCTTCAGCCTTCGTCTGGCGTTAGCGAACCACGTGCTCACCTGGGTCAAGGTCATCCGCGTGATGATGGCTAGCATGATTTTCTCGCCCTTGGTCGGATACGGGTTCTTCCGGTGCTCATAGAGCCACGCCTTCAGAGCGCTCGTGGTCTCCCGCGTGGCGTTCTTCCGCCGGGCGCTGTTGAGGTCGAAACCAGCATACCTGTTAATAGCAAAATGCCGTTGTTATGCATATTTAAATAACTGCATCGATGGGAGCTGATTCTATCATCATTTTTGTTACAACTTCTTTTATGTATGCTGCTGCAACTTCTACTACTACTACTATAACTTCTACTACTACGTCTTCTTCTACTACTACTACTACTACTACTACTACTACTACTACTACTACTACTACTACTACTACTACTACTACTACTACTACTACTACTACTACTTCTACTACTACTATTACTACTACTAGTAATACCACTACAACAACAACCACCACTACTACTTCTTCTTCTACTACTACTACTACTACTACTACTACTACTACTACTACTACTACTACTACTACTACTACTACTACTACTACTACTACTACTACTACTACTACTACTACTACTACTACTTCTACTTCTACTACTACAACTACTACTACTACTACTACTGCTACTGCTACTTGTACTTGTACTTCTTCTTCTACTTCTACTACTACTACTACTACTACTACTACTACTACTACTACTACTACTACTACTACTACTACTACTACTACTACTACTACTACTACTACTAAAACTACTACTACGACTACTGCTACTACTACTACTACTACTTCTACTACTACTACTATTACTACTACTACTTCTACTTCTACTACTACTACTGCTACTGCTACTGCTACTGCTACTGCTACTTCTGCTTCGACTTCTACTTCTACTTCTACTGCTACTACTTCTACTACTACTACTACTACTACTACTACTACTACTACTACTACTACTACTACTACTACTACTACTACTACTACTGCTACTTCTACTTCTACTTCTACTTCTACTGCTACTACTATGCAAAACAGTTAAATTGAGAAGGAATTATATTTATGACCCCACATGAGAAAGTGTGTAATGCACATGCTCAATTAATTTTTACTTTAATTTCAAAGAATGCCATGAAACGTCTTATTTCGCTTCCGTAAACAAATATAACTGTAATAATAATATTATTGGCAAACGACATTGCAGATGACAAATACGTACAGAGAATTATACGGATGTGCGGCCATTAGCTGCTCCAGATAGAACGGCGCATGCGTACCAGATGTCGCCATTTTGGGGCCGTCTGCGCCGCGCTCTGTCTTTAACCTCTGCAGAGAGAATAACCGGCGTGCATTGACGTAGATCACGTGAAATGAAATAATTAATTATCGATTACAGGTAATTAGTTTGTAATTGTAATGCTTCATTGAATTAATCTGGAATAATTCGAAACACAAATCTGGGAAATGCATTCATCTGAGAAAATTGTATTAACAAACGATCATGTGAATATAAAGTGCACGTTTTGCCTTTAAATTTATAGATTTAGTGTCACAAAGAGCTGTTTGTAATCAAACAACCATTATTTATAAGTTTTTTTAGGACGAAGTTTTCAGCGCTGTGTGAAGAAGAATGCTTTTTAATTATTTATATTTGAAACAAGAAACACTAAAAACGGTACATATTGAAATAAAGAAAAACAAACTAAATCATTAAATACACAAAATAATATATCCGTAGAAGCAATCAGAAAATATTGGTATTTTTTTTTGAATTTCTAAACATTCCTGTCATATTTTCACACATTTATGCCTAGTGGACCCTCCCATCTTTCTAAATTGGATCAATTTATTTACTAAATTAGGGATGTCTAGTATATTTATTTCTATATTTAGAATATTACTTACTGAAATTCCATTAAGCAAACAGCGCAAACCCTGATGAGACTCATCTGGGTCTGTGCTGTTTGCGAAGTCCTTTTTTCTGGACGCTAGGCATAAACGGAATAAAGTATGAACGTACAATAACCACATATCAATAATGTTCAAAATAATCTCATTGAATGATGCCAATGTTTTTGTTTCAATATTCTGTCTAAAATCAGATACGCTTACCATTTGGTAGAAAGCAGACGACGCATCTGTTGACGTCAGCAGATTTGGCGAGAACTGTGACGCCATGCCAGAACCGTACATGGTTTCCGGCAGTGACGGCACGCGGGCAAGATAGGCTGGTACCCCTGTTTTCAGCTGGCAAGAGCAAATCGTTTGTCCGGTAACGGGGTCGATCAATACCGGACGTCCCGTTTCGCAACATCGACTTGATGATGTCATTATCCGTGAAGGTGTAAAAATCATCTTCGAGGCAGACGTTCGTATGCTTGTTGACGTCGAGGTCTAAAAAAGAAGGCGAATAATAATAATTATTATGATAATAATAATAATTATAAAAATAGTATTATTATTATTTATAATTGAAAATAATACTAGTAATGAATATTTAAATAAAAAATTAATAAACAACATATTTTTTATATACATGTGTATAATTTGGAAAAGGATTAACAAAATGTGTATTATTATAATTCGTGCATCGATCAAATTGTGAAATATTCGAATGTATATAATATTTTTTATTTTTAAAAAAAGCCGAATATTTGAAAGAACGGAAAACAAACAAATCCAACGCTTTAAAAGCCATTCAGCTTTAAAGACATTCGTATATGTAGTAATGCAAAGGCATGTAATTTTCTTTCACGTGCGCGAGAACAGTTTTCAAATTAAATGGTTCTTTTTCCTCAGACTGTGGGTCCAACATGGAGGGTAAAATTCTCTAAATTAGTAAAATCTTAAACAATAAAATTTGTGCTGTGTATTAAATGAAAATGGATGACGACATTTATGTCAGATATTGTATTCGTCATTCTGACATGCTATATTTAAAAAAAAAACTCTAACAAAAAATCTTTAAATTGACAAGGCAGCCCACGTCCCCATAATGTAGAGCTTTTGAAAAACGAAATATTTTGATTTATATTATATGCTTCTATTGCTTTTCGATCGAAAAATATAAACATATATCAATATTGTAATAAATGTTTTTAATTATTTTCTAAGATATAAGTGATGCCATCACCGATCAAATGGATAAGAAAAGAAGCCGCTCACTAGTTAAAGGCAAAACTCAATGCAAGATGACTGCACAACTTTTGAAATGCAATACAAATGTATGTCTTGAAAGTGTGCTACCGGTAATATGTATTCGTCAGCGGCGTTATTATGTAATTATTGTTATGCCAAATAAATATGAGGAGATCACTTATTGTTAATAAGAGTTTGTTTCTATATTGTGTGTTGTTTTTTTTATCAAATTCTATTTCTGGCATCGATGCCCTAATAAAATGTAAGAAAAAGGTGTTTGAATGCACTGTTTAAGAGAAGCAAGCCAAATGATAATGAAATCATTTTTTCATTATTGCAACGTTGTCAAAAATTCTCTTTTTTTCATTTTAATTTTTTATTTTCACGGTTAAAAAATATTAACTGGGATTTTACAATAGCATCTTTAAAAATGTGTTTTGTTGTTGAGCTCTTCCTTAAACAAAATGGTGACAAATACATTATAATTAACTTTGCCATATTTTCCAATGTCAACTGACATTTTAAAGCTGAAATTAATGTCGAATTTAATTCTAAGTATTTTTAATAAAACTCATTGTACTAAGACGGTTGCCAAGCATTCGTTTTGTGCTGTTGGTCATAAATAATACGTTAAGTTTTCGTCGAAGACACGATTATGAAAATTACTCAGAACTTCATGTTCAATTACAACGATCTGCAATAAAACATGTTTTCATGTAATATTTAAGCAAAAGAAGAATTTAACAAACCAATAACATATGTGTTTCAGTCACTTCGTAGTGCTATCAAATAATTGATTTTTGTAGTTTCCGAATTTTACATTTACCATGCTATCTTGGTCACTGTGAAACTGACTTCGCAGTAATATCTATATTGGACACTGGAATTAAAAAAAACAACAACAACAAAAATCGTGGAAAACATAGATGCCCGTAAAACGTCTTAGTAAGATATCAGAAATTGTCAAATTTAATTTTTTATTGTAAGTTCGATAGCTTGCTGGCTATCTATCGGTCTCGTTTGATGGAATATCATGTAAACACAACGAGGCTGTTGCTTGTACTCACATGCGCGGTTACAGGTCGACCTAAAGAAGTTGCTGATCCATAAGACATATCTTGTATTTACATCGCTTTTAATCCAAACAAAATATCAGTTATTGCAAATTCCTATCAACTATTGCGTTAAGTAGCACAGTATATCACTTCCGTTTGATGCCAGTTCCAAAATGACGTTGGCTGTGGTTTCAAAGTTAATAAATGTCCGTTTTATTGGTTAAAATCGCTATAAAATAACACCCGTTTAAATTTTGGAGCATCCTTAATACATCGCCGCATTAGGCATATCACTTTACAAATACCCGCTTTAATTTCATTGGTGACTGGCTACCATATTGTCACTATCAAGCTAATCAAATTGTCTTTGAATTTTTTAACCCGCCCACGGGCTAATAAATCCCGCCCCTGCTGTTCCAAATAGATATATTCTATTTGCACTGACTTATTGGGACATTAATCGACAAAGTCCGGTTATCGATACGGAAAATAACGATGATCTAAACGACGATAATACACAAAAAGTAAATCATCGTGAAACAAGTCGCCGAGTGGGTTTTGCGGCGAGATGGGAGGAGCAGGCGGTAGATTTCACTCGAGTTATATATCTCATCTGACAACTTGAAGTTCCTTTACTTCGTGTACTTTCTGACTTTATCAGTGCCGTCTCAATCGTTGATAAATAATTTAACTTATGTTTCAATAGAGCGGGGCACTGATTACATCTGGTGATAAATAAGTCGAGAAAGTATTGTACATGATAAACTTTCTAAAGACACTGCTTTTATCGTAAGATGATCGACGACACAATCAGCGCTCGAAGCTGAATGAAACATTTACGCCAACAGTGACAGAAACAAACACTGATTTAAACGACATTGACTTAAGTAATAATTTACGATGCCTATCAATTGTTTATGTTTTTGTGGTAATTAATTTGTAAAGGTAACGTCATTATTAGTATAGTAGAAAATTATTTTTTACTTCATAAAACAACAACAACTGCTGCCGAATGTCGAATACTTACACCGCCTGGATACTTGAGTTTGGGACAATATATTTCCCATCGAACATATGAACACGTATTAAATAAAATATATCAATTACCTAATAACTTGTCTATGAACAACATATACGCATGGTATATTATCGTACATAAACTTGTAATAATAACACAAGAGCCAATTTCTTGATTCCTTTGTAGTCAAGATAGGCGGAAACATTTGCATTATTCAAATGATCCTATTTCATGTCAAAATATAACATTTGTTCTTTCTTGGGACGTTCAAGGACTTACAAATATAAAAATTAACGATGAAGACTTCTTAAACTACATTCGTAAATTTGATATTATTTTGTTCTATGAACCATGGGCTAATAACTCAGCTTGTTATGACATTGGTGGCTATAAATGTTACCTTTTTAACAGGAAAATTCAGAACAAAAAAACAAAACGCTCTAGTGGCGGAATAGCAATTTATATTAAGCAATCTATTGCGAAGGAAATTTCTATTGTTAAAAATCATCATGATGCAATTGTGTGGCTTAAATTAGATAAGCTTTATTTTAATCTAACGGAAGACTTTTTTCTGGCTAGTGTTTATATCTGGCCTGAGAATTCCCCTATGTATAATATTTTGAATGTTAATTTATTTGATATCTTACAAAATGAAATTAATCATTATTCAAACAAATGGTAAAGTTTTTTTAGCTGGTGATTTGAACGCTCGAGTAGGAAATAAGCGAGACTTTATTGTATGTGATCGCACCGTTAATCTGTTAAATGACCAATCTTACATAAGTGATTCTCAACTTCCACGAAATTCAATGGATTTGCAAACTAACTGTTTTGGTACGAAGCTTCTTGACATGTGCAAATCGCTCTCATTGAGAATAGCTAACGGTAGACTTAGCCATGACAGTTTCGGCGCATTTACGTTCATGAATTCACGTGGTTCAAGTATCATTGATTACTTGTTACTACGCGAAGGAAATTTTAATCTTATAAAATATTTTAATGTTGAATCTCACTCAGAATGGTCAGATCATTTCCCTTTGGCATTCAATATCATGTGTAATACTTTAATATCGAGAGGTAATAATGAATCGACTACAACACGTCTTATCTGGTTAGATCAGCATCGAGACGAATTTCGACAAAAATTAATCGCAAATGTACATGTATTTAACAGTATTGGCGATGATCTTGATTGTAATAACGTTGACAGTATTGATTATTGCGTGGACAGATTTTCGAAAATATTAAACGAAGCTGGTGAGGCATTATTTTCTAAGACTTTAAAAAGTGGGAAATCTTACACTAAAAATACATTATTTAAGAAAGCAGAGTGGTTCGATAACGACTGCCGTCTAGCAAAATCTGCCTATTTCAAAGCTCTAATGGAATACAATAAAAGCAGATGAGATATCGATAGAGCGCTTATGTTAAATAACAAAACACTGTACAAACGTACTGTTAAATAGAAACGTCAGCAACACAAAAGCAAAAAAATAAAAGAAATCGTTAGTCTTAGACACTCAAAACCTAGAGATTTTTGGAAGCTTTTTAGTAAAAATAAAACTAACATAAGTGATTCTTTGTCCATTGATGATTTTTATAATTATTTTTACTCTCTCCAGAACGATTTAAAATACGTAGATCATATCCAAGCAGAACAATTTTGCAATTCTTATAATTTTAACATAAATAACGGCAGATTTGAAGAACTAGATGGTCCAATTACCACTGACGAAATCGATAAGGCAGTTAATCGGCTTAAACGTAACAAATCGTGTGGCTGTGACTATTTGTTAAACGAGTATTTCATCGAAAGTTTAGATATATTATCACCACATCTGTTTAAGATATTTAATGCTATACTGAATTCAGGTCATTTTCCTCCAGAATGGTCCAAGGGGTTCATTGTGACTGTTTTTAAAAAGAATGACCATGACGATGTACGTAATTATAGGGGAATACTCTGGTAAGCTGCATGTCCAAACTTTTTACGAGCATTCTTAACAGTCGTTTAAATAACTGGATTGAAAATAATAACATTTTAAGTGACGCTCAATTCGGCTTCCGAAAGGGCCGCTCGACTACTGACGCTATTTTTGTACTTAATGCTATTATTCAAAACGTCGTGAATTCTAACGGACGTTTGTACTGTTGTTTTATCGATATGAAACGTGCATTTGATTCGGTCTATTTAAATGGACTATGGTATAAGCTTTACAACGCAGGTATTAACGGTAAATTATTAACGCTCATCAAAGACATGTATCATCAAGTTAAATGCTGTGTAAAAAAGTGTAATTCATACTCGGATTTCTTTAATTGTGCGATTGGACTCAAACAGGGAGAGGTACTCTCGCCGGTGATGTTTTCTCTATTCTTAGATGACCTTGAACTATTTTTAGAAAAGGACGTAAATTCTGGACTTTCATATGATGACTTGATATTTATACTTATGCTTTTTGCTGATGATATGGTAATATTCGGCAAGTCTGTAACTGACCTCCAACAAAGTATTAACAACCTTAGTGAATATTGCGATCTTTGGGGTCTAGAAGTTAATATTAGCAAAACTAAGGTTATGGTATTTAGAAAAAGAGGACCGACTCTTAACAATGAAAAATGGTCATTTAAATGTGAAAAGTTAGATATAGTTGACGACTTAAATTACTTAGGAACAGTTTTTAATTACACGGGTTCGTTTTTACTAAACGCTTAATCTCTTTCTGGGAAAGGACTTAAAGCCCTAAACGTTTTAATTAAAAAAAACTTGATATCAAACCTAGTATTGCTTTTCAACTTTTTGACGCATTCGTTGGTGCGACTTTAAATTATGGTTGCGAGATATGGGGATTTGATAAGTTAATCGAAATAGAACGTATACATCTTAAGTTTTGTAAAAGGCTCCTAGGTATAAAAGCATCTAGCAGCAGCATGGGAGTATATGGGGAACTAGGAAGGTATCCACTTTGCATTAACAGAAATGTTCGTATAATAAAATACTGGTGTTAACTTATCAAAATTGTATGAACGTTTCAAAAGTATGAAATTGTGTAAAGGTAATTGGGCTTTAAATGTGAAGAAGTTATTGGATACCTACGGATTTTCATATGTATGGGACAATCCCTCTTCTGTCAATCTCGATACCTTCCATATTGTATTTAAGTCAACTGTTTTTGACGTTTTTAGGCAATCCTGGTACAATTCGATTAATAATAGCAACTCATTAATGACATATAAATTATTTAAATGTACCTTTGAGTTTGAACCATATCTTGATTATTTGCCAAACAAATTGTGTATATGTGTTTCCAAATTACGATTATCGTCGCTCAATCTAGCAATTGAAACTGGTAGACATAACAATATAGAGAGATCACAGCGAGTATGCGCAAAATGTCAAGTCAGAGATATTGAAGACGAGTACCTTTTTATCATGATATGCCCAGCCTTCAATTCACTAAGAAAAGAACTAATCAAAGCCTACTATTATAAAAGACCAAGTATGTTTAAATTTGTTGAATTAATGGGTACTTCAAACAAAACACAAGTAAGGAACCTGAGCAAGTTCATATGTAGAGCCTTAATGCAGCCCCACCCAGCTAACTAACCCTGGGTATTCAAATATTAACTAATAAATTTCCCTTCACCTAGTAGTTGGGTAAATAAACTCGTCTTTTTAGTGTTTGATGGCCGTACTATGTTCATCCTCAACATTCGTCTGTACAAGTTCTTATTACATTCACCTTATTCATCATCTGAATATGTTAGCCTAGCGCAACTTAAATACTATTGTTGCATATTTTGTAAAATGTTCAAAAAATAATCTAATTTTGTACAATTACCTTTTGTTTTTAATTTATCTATGTTGTACAGTTTAGTTTATTTCAAATACTTCACGTATAGTCTTAACGTTCCAATTTTACTTATCTTGAACAAATTTGTTAAAATATTAACTAACTAATTTTTCTTCATTTTTTATATATCAAGTTGTCTTGTATAACGTTTAAATAATTGCACTATATTTATGGTTTGCATCCTCCAAAATTCTATGAAAGTTAATAACAAATAATTGTTTTCATCATCTGTATATGTTAATCTAGCGAAACACGAATACTTTTTTTTGTTTCTTATTAATATTTGTAAAACAAATCTTTATTATGTACAACTTATTAATTAAATTCATGTATGTATGAATATGATCTTTACGCGATCAATATGATATTTAAATATTCTTATTTGTTCTCACGTCGACATAATGCTTTGTATAACTATTCTGTAAATGACAAAAAACTGTAAAGTTTACGTCAATAAAACATTCCGTCTGTCTGTCTGTCTGTATTATTAAGTAAAAAAAAGCATACTATTTTTACACGTTCGTGCATAACACCTGGCTTGGCCATTCAGTCATCATGAGCAAAACGATGGGTACCCGAATAAGAGTAAGCTCATATGGTTTTGCCAACGTAATGGTTACCACTAATTATAATTATTTTATCATTAATTATTCGCGGGACTGTAAATATAAACTGCCGTTTCCATAAAGGTTGCCACTTATTATAAGATATATATACTTAACTTAAAGATACAGCAACATTTTGTTTTGATAATAAAACACGTTTGGAAGCAATGGGAGGAAAACCCATACCCTGTTTCTGTCTTAGATCAGAGATTGGGTTCTTTCGGAGAAAAATGTAAATTATAGCTTAATGACATGGAATTATGTATAACCTATTCGGACGTGTTGCAGTCACGTCACCAATAAGGGAAAATTAATTACATAATATCGATATAGTTATCAAGAAAACTTCTTTTAGAATATGAATAAAAACAGTTTTCGTTTTTTTTCACAAGCAAACATTTTATTGATTGAGCTCGGCTATATTATGAGATATGAGCTGAAACTTTGGCAGCCATATCCCCTCATACTGGAACATCTTCTCCAATAAGGAAACACCTGACTTCATGATTGCACACAATGGCCGGGGGGGGGGGGGCGTCATAAAAAAATTACAAAGACCTATAGAATACACAGATTGGAAACTGTGCGGACTGCACAGGCTAATATAGGACAAAACTTTACGCACATGCATTAAACCCCCTTTTCACAGAGCGAGGCTCGTTTGAGTGAGTTTGAAGACAGGCACTTATTGAAAATACAGCTCATCCTGACTTTACAATAATCTAATAATATCCACACCCAATTTAAATGTAGACTGCATATCTAGATCTAGTGATATCTATGTAGCATATCATTTATTGAAAGTGAACTCCAAATATAATTATGGATAGTAACACTGACCCAACTTTTATTAATAATCAACTTCTATCACATAAACACACTAATGGTGGTTTATAAAAAACAAACAATAAAACTGTCTGCTGAGACTGCTGTGGTCGCGTGCAGAACAGCAAAATAGAACGCAACGCCTACTTTGACGGTAAATTTGAAACAACCGCTGGCTGGCTACTCACAGATTGTTGCAATACTACTGGAGACTGACCCTATATCTGCACCCATATTCAACCACAAATTTTTAGACTCAAGTCTAGGAATAAAGAATTTTCATAAAACTGTAATTTTCTAAATATTTCTATTGTTGGGTCTTAGTTAAAATGTAACACCTCAAATGTGCACCTGTACAAACTCTGCACTAAGGATTCTTAGTCCATTCTTTATACTTAAGTTTAAGAATGGGTTGGTGGACATGGGTCCTGCTTTCAAATTGATTTCTTGCAATACATACAGATTGCTGATAAACACATTTGGTGAAGTGTATCTGTATTGATTAAATTACAGCTAATATTCGATTAAACGTTGCTTTTGTATAACATGATCGTCTAGAACGCTACTGATATGTGTGATGCGAAGAAAAAAACATGGCTTATTTGATTATGTCATTCAATCTTTTAAAGAAACAGGGCATTTCAGACAAATTATTGTAAGCCCCGTTTATTATTTTTAAAGCTTTGATAATAGATTGACACAGTTACGCGATCATTTTAAAATAAGAAAGAGGTCAAAGGTATATTAATCACAAACCATTATTGTGTTCCGCTATTGGGGGATTTCCGCTAAATTTGACTCGAAAGTACACTTTTTCTGATCCCCATAGACCCTAAATTACTTGCATCTACAAGGGAAACAACTTTGAAAGGCTGAACATCTGAAAGACTGTAGTTGCCTCCCTTGAAATGATCCTTGACATCTACCTGAAAGTATGATACCAATCAGAAACACACGCTTCAAAGTACGAACATATAAATATTACGCGCCTGACATATTATCTGATGCATAGTCATGCTTAGCTCTGTTTAATGCGCTGATGTAATGCTGTCATATTTTGACGCTTTTATTTTGTTTTCAAGCACTACGATACAGTATATAAAACACACACTATTTTATTAGCTTGAAGATTATGCAGGGATTCATAAAACGAAAACTATCTAGCCCAATTCATTCATTCATACATTCATTCGTTCATTCATTCCATTATTCATTCGTTCATTCATGCATTCACCAGCGTCAAAAACAATCGCATCTCATTTCATGATGCTCACTGGCATGGGCCAGGAGTTTTATAAAATAATTTAAAATGTTTTCAAAAAACGAACGCAACAGTAATGTTCTTAATTTTTGGCAATGAATATTGCTTTATATAAAAAAAATCGTGGTTAAACATGTTAATATTTAAAACGTGCTAGCTATAAGTGTCGTATGTTGTAACGACGTATGCTTGTAACGACGCCTGTGTAAAGGGAATCGTAGACGGAACCCGCAGACGGTAAACGCAAACCGCTTAAATGACAATCGGCCTAAATCTCGAAATAAATTCTAGTTCGTTATAAAACTCATCCTATTCCGCCGAATATCAATGGACGCAATGGCTTTACATAAGTCGAACCAAGTCAAGTCAATTTTATTGGCAAATACATTGGTACGTAGCCAAAAAGAAAACATAGATGTACATGTAATGACGGTGTAGAAAAAAATACATAAATACTACATTTGTTGAGATAAAAAGTATGGTATATCATGGTTATGAATTAATACTAAAACGAAAATACAGGAAACAATCAGATAATAACAATGCTTTTCTTTTCTAACTTTAAACGATGCGTCAAAGAAACAACCAAAACAAACAACAACATCGAATTGAAATATGCCACATGAAAAAGCATTAGGGTAAAGTTTCAACAATTAAGCGGAGAAAACATGGGCCTTCTAGATTCCGGTTAATCAACTCAAACAATGTCAGTTTCACTCATACAAATTTAAAGATCTAGCTTGATGGTAATTGTGTCTATAAAGTGTAATGATCGCGATTTATTTCAAATGTGTTGTAACAATAATTATTACAACTACTCTTCCCATGGCATTTTTAAGTGCTGACTGAAAGCGAGATGAAAATGGCAGCGCTAGTCCAAAAGCGACGCTACTAATGTTCAAGATGATAAAACTTGTGTGAACTGCATAAAAGCAAATCTTGTGTCAAAAGAACGTTGGAGGAGCGGATAGGAAATGTATGTCTTTGTCGTCAGTGTCACGAAATCCATTTACTTCTGTTACGCGAATACGTCGTATAACTGTTTTGTGACAAATTTAAGTCACTTTCTAGTTTACGCCCTAAGCACTCACACATTAAAGTATCCTTTACTCTCATATAGGTCCTCCTCATAGTATCTTGTCTTTAACGTTGAACCTTCAACAAGTGCTGGAACGTTTATGTTTTTTTTTCAATGTTTAGAAGTTGTTATTTATTTGATAGTTATCCATGTGTTCGTTGGAGAGTAGCTCATGTTTATTGATGTTTATGATTTTTAATTACGTAACACACAATTATGTTAGTTTGTTTATTGATTAATAGTAGCTTTATCAAATGTTTTATATGCCGCTTATTTTTTAATAAAATGTTAACATTTAAAGAACAGCATGAATAAGAGTTTTTTTGTTTCTTTATACATAAAGTAACATATTTTAGAACAAGCGCACGTGCATAATAACAAATCTTAGCAACCAATCAGAAGGGCCGATACTATGAGACAATTGTACATAAACCAGGTAACTACAGGGAGCAAAGTCTTTGAGTATTTTATCAAAACAATGCCGATCCAAATGCAGTTTTCGTTGTTATTTTTAAGAATACACATTTAACTATAGGTTGACGTATCAAAAATGCGTGTTTTTGTATACGAGCATCAGGTGCTCAGACGACGCTGTGCACTAATACAAGTTGAAGTGGGGTGTAACCGTTATAAAGGGCGATTAGTGTAAACAAACAAGACGCTCGTGAAACACACATCACAAATGTCGTTCATTCCCGTAAGCCCAGAGAGTCATTTTCCAATCCAAAACCTTCCATATGGAGTGTTTTCTACTGCAGACAATGTGAGTAAAGCTGTCATCACTTTATTAAGTTCATGTAATGCTGTCTCTGAAGAGATTTTGCGGCCTCGCGAAAATATATGTCATTAATATTTTTTGATGTTTGCAAATGCAATACACATTAATCTTCACTGATACCCATTGATTGATTGTACTGCATATGCATATTTTTATAGTTATAGCATTTTTACTAAAAAAATAATCTACAAAAGTTGTATCAAATATTGTCAAGGTCATATTTCTGTTCTGACCAATGAACTTAAAGCCTTAGACACACATTTAGGTTACGCTCCACTATTTTTTTTATTTTTAAACATTTATCATAATGGTCAGAATACACTAGTTTCCATATATAATTCAATGTGAAAGCAACAACTTTAGGCAACATTTTGCGCAAAGAGACCCCCATAACCATACCTTTTCTTAAAGGCCATTCTAAGCGGAATCGATTTATGCAATAAAAAAGATATGTCATGTTCAATGCAAGAAAGAACTTCATGAAACGGTTATTTAGTGAACTGTAACCTATAAGACAAGGTTTACTGTTAACATTGCGAAAAATAAGTATTTCTCGATACTTATGAATCTATTTTCTATATGCATGCCAAATTTAAGACCGATCTTTCACGTTGAAATGCTTTAAAATGCATTTTATTATAAAACCTGGTAAGCCATCTGGCTTTCGCGGTAGGAGCTTTGATTAATAAAGGGCATTTAGGAGTAAAAAAGATAACCGTTAACAACAAAAATCGGTCATAATACTGGAATATTGTTACAATCTATGTAGAAAAAGAAGTAAACAATCATCAAAACATGTTTATGAGTTATTTCAGCACAAATTGTTGGGATCCGAGATGCTCAAGACGAGATTTTGTATGTTTTTTTCTTCTTATTTTCCTCTGAAAACTCTTTTTTGTCTTAAAAACTCTATGCTCCTAAAATTAATGAAACAAACGCAGTTGCTCCGTGAAACTTGCCCAAACGCGTAAAATCCCGCCCCAAAAATGGTGAATTTCTGTAAATACAGCTCCTTTGTGACTGGGCCTTGTTTGCCTTTAGGTCAGGATATTCTAAATAGTTTCCCTATATAATTCAATGTGAAAGCGACAACTTTAGGCCAAAATAAATGCAACATTTTGCACATAGAGACCCTCATAACCATACCTTTTCTGAAAGGCCATTCTAAGCGGAATCGATTTATGCAATAAAAAAGATATGTCATGTTCAATGCAAGAAAGAACTTGACAAAAATCAAAATCGTTAGTTTTTGCAAATTTTTTTCAGACCGTTTCTTAGTGGAATGTAACCTTTTTCAGTGCGATGGTTTACTATAGTCTTCAAGTTTATCATATTTCAGGGATTCAGTAGTGAACGCCTATTCATGCCCTATCATTATCTCCGAAAGATAACACCCGAATAATAGAGAAAAGTGTAAAACATGCCTTCCTGTCAACTATGGTATTTTTTTAGAGAGTACAGCCATTCATGAAATGGTTATTTAGTGTACTGTAACCTAATGGTCTGATGCAATGCCAGTCAATAATTTATTATATATTTTGCTTAAATGCATTTTGTTATTTCAATGCATTAGTATTTATTACATATATGAAAATCAATTAATGGAGTTATTAATAAACATAAGAATTTAATAACTAGGAAGTATGTATCATAAATCAGCGATTTTTTTGTTTGGAACTGACATTGTTTGGGAAAAATTGAGTCGGAAAACCTAAAAATTGGGAAAAATCGAGTCGTGAAACCCTAAAATTGTGAAATTGGTGTATTTGATTTTATGCTCCCAAATACTTTAAAATTGATTCTAAGTGTTTTCAAGCTGTCAATATTATATTTACCTAGGTTCAAACCATAGAGCTGCACAGGGAAACTAACAAAATGTTGCATTTTCAAAAAAAAACTGTTTTTGTTTTTGTTTTTTTTTTACCTTAAATTTGGAATTTTTGGCCAGCAATTGGGACATTTGTAGTTTTTTCATAATTGGGAAAGTGCCGTTTAGAGGTACTTTATAAAGAAGGTAAAAAATCGCTGCATAAATAGATGCTGTTAGTGTATTCTTGCAATACCATAATTACTCTTTAAGTTTTTGGACACTTCAAAATATTTAAAAAAAAATCTTGTATGAAAATTCAGATAAAAAAATATAAAAAAGGGGTTTCCAAAAAATAAGAGCCAAAATGCAAGTGTTTGTAACTATAAGAGACATTCAAAATATTGCAATGATGATCGAAAATGGAATGTATAGCATCATTTGTTTCAAAGAATGAAAGCAAAGCTTGTATTATTGCACGCTGTAGTAAGGTATTAATCAACTTTTATATATGTTTTCACGTCAAACTGTGTGTGAAACCACTGCCAATTACCGGTATACATAGTAATTCCCCATTACACAAATGTAATGGTACATTGCCCCAGGTTTTCATTTCTTAATCTGGTTGTAAAAACACATGATCGAAGTGTCACCAGATAAATGGGGCCAGTGTGTTTTCTTACCATTTTAGGCTTGGGACCGTGTCCCTTTGGATTGGGGTATATCGCAGTGTTTTGACTAAAATTAGGAAACTAGAGTTGTTCTTTTGCTATCAAATACTTTAAAGTTGAGAAAATACTTGTTTTCAATATTACATGTATATATTTTCTAAGGTTCAACTTATAGAGGTTGATGGGACATGAATAAATTGTTGAGATCTAAAAACTAATTTTGAGGGGTAGAAATCTTTGATTGGAAATTTTGAAGCCTTATTTGGGAAAAATATATTCTTTTTGCATTGGGAATGGGGCTGTAAATTGGCCCCAAGTTTAAAAGAACAAAACACTGAGGGCATAATTCTGGTCAAATAGCATTGCAAAATAAACTGTACAAAATGTTATAGTAATTAATTGTAGAAGGAAACCTGTATGTCTGAGAATTTACAAGAAAAATAATTTAGCAAAAAACAGTAAAGTCTTACTCTGATTATTTGTGTCGTGTTCTGAGAAAACTGGGCTTAATGCTTGTGTGTAAAGTGTAGTCCCAGATTAGCCTGTGCAATTTGCACAGGCTAATCAGGGACGACACTTTTTGGTTTTATGTTTTTTTTTAGTTTGAAGGAAGTCCCTTCTTACCGAAAATCAAGTTTAAGCGGAAAGTGTAGTCCCTGATTAGCCTGTGCGGATTGCACAGGCTAATCTGGGATGGCACTTTACGCACATGTATTATGCCCATTTTAATCAGAACAAGACACATGGTATAAAGTAACTTAGGTCTTGATTTCACGCATTAAAAAACCTAACACTTGATTTCAATGAAAGACTAGGCAGTGGTGGAAAGTAAATATCTATTCTTATCATGATATATTTTATAACACTTGTCTGGGTTTTGTTTCTCAGTAATGCTTAAGTAAGTCTGCCAGTATTATATTTAAACTATTCTTAATGGTTACCGACTCATTCACATTTTATATATTGTTTTCAGCCCAAGCCTAGAATCGGCGTTGCTATTGGTGACCAGATTCTGGATTTGGGTGCTGTCAAAGTGTTCTTTGAAGGACCTGTTATGAGGACTCAGCAGCATGTCTTCGATGAGGTAACACAACCCCACTTGTGTATACTACTATAATGACAGAATTTATATCATTGTTCGGAATCAGCATGTAAGGTCTACAGTGGTTAGTCTTGGATGGCACATTCAGCCACCTGTAGATTTATGATAAATCACAATACCATTAAACTGAAAGTGTTGAAGAGCACAGACTAGGAGGTCACTATGCAAGTGCATTTCCATTTTCCATGCTGCAGCTTAAATTTTTAATTTTAATATATGTCTAAGCTTACCAGTGCATAGTTATTTGAATTAAAGAATTAAAGCAACATCATGTACTTTATAATATAGATTGCAGAGTAATAGAATAGAATGTTTGAACATTTTTTGTCATGACAGATTTCAGACTCTCTTTTAATCTACTATTTTCAGACAAGTTTGAATTCATTTATGGCACTTGGACGCCCTGCATGGCAGGAGACGCGAGAAACATTGCAGAGAATTCTGTCAGTAGATGAACAAGGCCTACGAGATAACCATGCCCTCAGAGAAAAGTATGAACATTTTATTATGAACATTACTACCCGGTAGATAATTTGTTGTTTTACAGAAGTTAAACATAAATTCGAAAATTAAATTGATTAGAGAATATAGACTTATTTTTCTAGGTTGATTGACTGGATGGGCAACCATCTTTGGTACTTGGTTGCCCAGTCAATGAGGTGCCCAGAACTAAGTACCAGTACATATCAAGTGTAATTTGAACTAAATAAATCAGATAACAGTACATTATTAAAATTTCAAGCATTATTTCCATTGCTTAAGTGTATTAATACTGTTTACATTCTTTAAGAAACAAATAGAACGGAACTCAAGAATCCCATAAGAAATACAATATTCACATTTCATTCCATAAAATTTGCAATTCTGCAATCTATATTAAACAAAATTCATCTCAGTACTTGCTGTTTCATTTCACTGGTCTTAATAACCCTATTACAATAGCTTCTATCAGTTGTATCCAATATCTTCCTAAGGTTTTGTCGTTATCCACTGGAAGGTAAATTGAGGCCAATTGTTAAAAAAAAAGCTATCATACCTGACCACCATCCTTTTAAATTGTTTTTGCCCCAGCTTACATCTACACTCTCTAGGTTCACAGGAAATCTCTTATTTCAATTCCTACTTTATAAATTGAAAGATGTTGTAATTAAAACACCACTGACTGCAGTGTGGGCAAATACCTGGTATATCTTCGTATTGTATTATACACACAATATTCAATTTGCTTGTTTTAAAAGTATGACATTCAGCATTTTTTTTCATTGATGTTAAGATATAACAATAACATTACATTCTCATATTCATATTCTTATTTATATTCCATGATTTACTTTGTACTTTAAGGGCCCTTGTTCCCCAGTCTTCCGCCACAATGCACATGCCAGCAAAGATTGGAGACTACACAGACTTCTACTCCTCTAAGAACCACGCCTACAATGTGGGAGTCATGTTCCGAGGCAAAGACAATGCCCTCATGCCCAATTGGTACCCATAGAATCTTAATGACAAAGTAGTCATATAGAGTATGATAATCGTAATGATCCTCATGTATGTTTTTGTTGTTATCCCCCGCCAAAGGCGGAGGGATATTGTTTTGGTTTTGTCTGTCCGTCTTTCCGCCCGTCTTTCCATCCATCCGTCCGTCCGTCCGGAGCCACATCTTGGAAGTGCTTTGGTGGATTTAATTAAAACTTGGTATGAGTATATATATGGATAAGAGAATGATGCACGTCAAAAGGCATTGTACACCATCTGTTAATAACATAGTTATGGCCCTTTGTATCTTGAAAAAATGCTTTTTGTGTGTGTCCGGAGCCATACCTTGGAAGTGCATTGGCGGATTTCATTGAAACTTGACATGGGTATGTATATCAATAAGAGGATGATGCACGCCAAATGGCTTTGTACACCATCTGTTAATAACGGAGTTATGGCCCTTTGTATCTTTAAAAAATGCTTTTTTTTAGTGTCCAGAAGCATATTGGGGGGGATATCAATGCAACAAATTTGCTTGTTTGTTATTGACAGCTAGTTCTCAATGTATATTGAGCTCTTTGAAAACGGGGTTTAATGCATGTGCGTAAAGTGTCGTCTCAGATCTAATCAGGGATGACACTTTCCACTTTTATGATATTTTTCGTTTTAAGAAAATCTCTTCTTAGTAAAAATTAAGTTTAGCCGGAAAGTGTTCTTTACTAAGGCTAATCTGGGACAACACTTTAAACACATGCATTAAACCTGCTTTTCACATAGTGCGGCTAATTAAAAATTAGCAGTTGCATGACAAAACCTACTTAAGTGAAATAAATATAATTGGTGTATTTACATGTTCAGTGCTCCAGCCAGCTTTTCAAAATAGAGGGGAGCTTCCCCAAAAACGGCACATTTTACACGTAATTTTGGAAAATAGGGCATATGGTTATAAATATACTTAAGTATATAATTTGGTTATACTATACACTTTTTAATTGTAAACATTAGTGCATTGGATGACTTCACCAATTGTATGCTGTTCGTCATTTTGTGTAATGAAATTATAATAAATATATAACTATCTACATTGGCGCTAAGGAAAACAACTTAGTAGCCAATTTCCTAACCGACTTGGGCTAGCATCCGACTTCACGCATTAGAGATATGTAGATATCATATTTCTTTCCGGTGTTTGTGTGGGGGGGGGGGGGGGATTTTGATGTTTTTTTAATCACCTATCATCATTGAACTGCATGTTAATCTTTCAGGTTCCAGTTTCAGCATCAGTGGCCTTTTAGAAGAAAATGAAATGAAGAAAACATGATATAAATTCAGGGGTTTCACTGGGTCAAAAAACGTTGTGACTGTCACCACTGTACTTAAATTCGTTGCTTTAAATAACTTTGAGCCAATGTTTGTCCACAATAATAATATGAATTAAAACAAAAATCTATATTGACAAATTTAAAGTCTCAACAATGATCAATGTCACCATGAAGTAGCATCCAGTCTGGAGATTAAAATAAAACATTGTAATTGTTAATAATAGGATATATTTATTTCACAACACGTTATTTCAACTAATGTCAACAACGTTCACAGTTTTGTTAGGTCGCGAAAATATATGACAATATCAACATTACATTTTACTTTCAGAGTGATAAATCCTCCTTCCAAACAAGTTCTTTATTTTTTGAAATAACAACTGTCTGCCCCTATTCATGATAAAATTCATCATGACTGAGGACAGACAGTGTTTTAAAGTTCAGAAATAAAATCCAAACACAAATATGTTTTCCATGACGTAATTTCGGACTAAAAATTATCCGCATATTCGCATTAAAAAAAGATGATTAATTTTCAAATGTTAATAGGTATTTTGAATTAAAAATCACTATTTTTGCAAACAAACAAAATATAGCCAAAGATTTCAGAAGTTAAAAAAATCAATAGTGCTGAGTTTGATTTCATTCGAGTGTGATTGTGCCTAACCAAGCGTGACCTCAGAGATAATCTTTCACAGCATGTTACTATCGTCTGCAACAAAACGCTAATTAGTGATATGATAACAAACCATGCCCTTGGGGCTTGTTTGTTCACATTGTGTTGAATTAATACACCCCAGGCAGTCATGTAAGGGTGTTATCTGTGTATTCATGTCGATGTTTCTGGTGATTTATACGGCCTGAAAGCAGGAATTTAGAGATTAAAAGGGCATTTGACAGAAAAATAGAGGGGCGCTTTTTAAGTGGGCAAATTTTAGAGGGGCGCAGCGCCCCTCTATTTATTGCTAGCTGGAGCACTGATGTTTAGTTGTTGTATGTATCTTTCCAGTCAGAAGGTTGCTTTGATATTTAACGCTTGGTAGTGTTATGGTACTATAACAACCACCGGAATAGGAACCATTATCAAAATCATGACACTGAGGTTTGATTTTCCTTACATTACCATAATTGTCACAAGGGTCAATACAGGTTTTGCAGTTGAATGGCTCAGGCTATGTCATTATTGTCTATTGAAGCCTAATTCAAAGAAACTGATTGATAAATTGAATGCATAGCTGCATATTTTACCCTTGGTTCTGTCTCACGTCAGGTGATATATTGAATGCATAGCTGCATATTTTACCCATGGTTCTGTCTCACTTCAGGTGATATATTGAATGCATAGCTGCATATTTTACCCTTGGTTCTGTCTCACGTCAGGTGATATATTGAATGCATAGCTGCATATTTTACCCTTTGTTCTGTCTCACGTCAGGTGATATATTGAATGCATAGCTGCATATTTAACCCATGGTTCTGTCTCACGTCAGGTGATATATTGAATGCATAGCTGCATATTTAACCCATGGTTCTGTCTCACGTCAGGTGATATATTGAATGCATAGATACATATTTTACCCATGGTTCTGTCTCACTTCAGGTGATATATTGAATGCATAGATGCATATTTTACCCATGGTTCTGTCTCACTTCAGGTGATATATTGAATGCATAGATGCAAATTTTACCTATGGTTCTGTCTCACTTCAGGTGATATATTGAATGCATAGATGCATATTTTACCCATGGTTCTGTCTCACTTCAGGTGATATATTGAATGCATAGATGCATATTTAAACCATGGTTCTGTCTCACGTCAGGTGATATATTGAATGCATAGATACATATTTAACCCATGGTTCTGTCTCACGTCAGGTGATATATTGAATGCATAGATGCATATTTAACCCATGGTTCTGTCTCACTTCAGGTGATATATTGAATGCATAGATGCATATTTAACCCATGGTTCTGTCTCACTTCAGGTGATATATTGAATGCATAGATGCATATTTAACCCATGGTTCTGTCTCACGTCAGGTGATATATTGAATGCATAGCTGCATATTTAACCCATGGTTCTGTCTCACCTCAGGTGATATATTGAATGCATAGATGCATATTTTACCCATGGTTCTGTCTCACTTCAGGTGATATATTGTTGAATGCATAGATGCATATTTAACCCATGGTTCTGTCTCACCTCAGGTGATATATTGAATGCATAGCTGCATATTTAACCCATGGTTCTGTCTCACTTCAGGTGATATATTGAATGCATAGATGCATATTTTACCCATGGTTCTGTCTCACTTCAGGTGATATATTGTTGAATGCATAGATGCATATTTAACCCATGGTTCTGTCTCACGTCAGGTGATATATTTAATGCATAGATGCATATTTTACCCATGGTTCTGTCTCACGTCAGGTGATATATTGAATGCATAGATGCATATTTTACCCATGGTTCTGTCTCACTTCAGGTGATATATTGTTGAATGCATAGATGCAAATTTTACCTATGGTTCTGTCTCACTTCAGGTGATGTATTGAATGCATGGCTGCATATTTTACCTATGGTTCTGTCTCACTTCAGGTGATATATTGAATGCATAGATACAAATTTTACCTATGGTTCTGTCTCACTTCAGGACTCACATCCCAGTGGGTTACCATGGCAGGTCCTCCTCAGTTGTCGTTTCCGGTACACCCATCAGGAGACCTAATGGACAGATCTGTCCTGATGAAAGTAAGTCTTATCTATATCATGCTTAACCCTTTCCCACTTAGAAGCCAAGTGAATATATGTCTATGTGCAAATGGAATAAAACCAGAACAGCCTGCGAGTAACTCGCAGTGCAAGTAACTTACAGTCTGTTCAGGTTTTTTGCTGTTTGCTGCTCATTGGTATCTAGGGGTTGGAAATGAAGCCTTAAAACCTTGAATCTTGTAAGATAGGTCTTAAGTTATATTTAACTTTCTAAGGGACAACAAATGCGTCTAAATACGTATTTGGTAAAGGGTTAATGCATGTGTGTAAAGTGTTGTCCCAGATTAGCCTTTGCATTCTGCACATGCTTATCAGGGATGACACTTTCTACTTTTATTGATTTTTTGTTTATAGGAAGTCTCTTCTAAAGGTAAATCCACTTAAGGTGTTAAGTGTTGTCCCATATAAGCCTTTGTGGATTGCTGAGGCGAATATGGGACGACACTTAATGCATATTACTTGCTGTATTCTAGGCAAGCCACCAGTGTTCAGCACATGCAAGCTGTTTGACTTTGAGCTGGAGACAGCGTTCTTTACGGGCCCTGCTACAAGACTGGGGGAGCCCATACCCATTGAGAAGGCAGAGGATTACATATTTGGAATGGTCCTTATGAACGACTGGTCAGGTAAGATGCGGATTTTCATCTAACAGTTTATCATTGTGGCTAAATATGATTAAATACTTATCCTTAACTTCAGATTACAAGCCATTGCAAAATAACCGGTATGTGAATCAATATGTACCTTTTGAATTTAAAAAATATAATTCCTCTCATTTTTCAAAAGGTTGAACTTCTGGAAAAACAACAGCAAAAATATTGCCATTGTTTGGGTGGCTCCTGAATAATGAAAATCTATTGTCTTAAGTTATCAAGGTTTTCATACAATAAAGGTAAATACTGGCCTGTCTGTCTGTCTGTCTGTCTGTCTGTCTGTCTGTCTGTCTGTCTGTCTGTCTGTCTGTCTGTCTGTCTGTCTGGTCTGGTCTGGTCTGGTCTGGTCTGGTCTGGTCTGGTCTGGTCTGGTTTGGTTTGTCTGTCTGTCATTCTGTCCCAAAACTTAAACCTAGGTTAAATTTTTCTGATAACTTTTGCAATATTGAAGATAGCAACTTGATATTTGGCATGCATGTATATCTCATGAATCTGCACATTTTGAGTGGTGAAAGGTCAAGGGCATCCTTCAAGGTCAAAAGTCAAAAAATACAATCCAAGGGAAGTTACAGTAATAAGCTTATAGGGAGATAATGTCAAAATCTGCCAAATGATATATTGAAATTTTATTTCGAAGCGGAGCAATAAACACATCTCTTGTTATATTTGAAACAGTAATGCAGAATTTTGCGTAAAGCTCACTCAGAATTTTTACGGACAAACTCTGGGTCAATCATATATACAGAAATATACAAAAATAAGTGTTATTATTATTTTATATTTTCTGAATGTTTCTCCTTCAGCTCGGGACATACAGAAGTGGGAGTATGTGCCCCTTGGACCCTTCCTTGGCAAAAACCTGGGTACCACAGTGTCACCCTGGGTCGTTACCATGGATGCACTGAAACCATTCATTGTTGCGAACGCTACACAAGATCCCAAACCTATGCCCTACCTTACCCACGAGGATAACTACAACTTTGATATAGCCTTGGAAGTGGCTATTAAATGTAGGAGTCTGAGTCTTCAGAATGTTCTCTAATGTTTTTTAGAAGATCAGAATTAATTCTGGTATTTAAGATGTCAAAATTCTTATTTTAAAATAACTGTTTCAACACAAGATATTATTATGCCCCCAGATCGAAAGATCGGGGGTATATTGTTTTTGGCCTGTCTGTCTGTCATTCTGTCATTCTGTCATTCTGTCATCAAAACTTTAACCTTACATTAAAGTTTTGGAATAACTTTTGAAATATTGAACATAGCAACTTGATATTGAGCATGCATGTGTATCTCATGGAGCTGCACATTTTGATTGGTAAAAGGTCAAGGTCAAGGTCATCCTTCAAGGTCAAAGGTGAATAAAACAAAAAAAATAAAATTAACCTTACATTAAAGTTTTGCAATAACTTTTTAAATATTCAACATAGCAACTTCATATTTGGCATGCATGTGTATCTCATGGAGCTGCACATTTTGAGTGGTGAAAGGTCAAGGTCAAGGTCATCCTTCAAGGTCAAAGGTAAAAAAAAGCGGCCCATTAGGGGGCATTGTGTTTCTGACAAACACATCTCTTGTTATTATGATTATTAGTTTCGGTTAAATGTAATATAACATTAAAAAAGGTTTGAAAATACTTATTGCAGTGTCTCTCTTTGCATGTATTAGGTCCTTTTGCATGTGACGCTGCATTTGGACCCAAGTGCCTAAGACTTAGCTGAGGCTAAGATGCTTAGGGGACAAATGCAAACAACTGCATTAATCAGACAGCCATGTGTTGTCTTTCTTAAAAAAAAAGTGTTGGTCATTCATGGAATATTATAATATTTTTAGTGAAAAAATAAATTCCTTTTTTGTTCTGCCACATTTAACAAATGTTATCTGTTTTTCATAAGAAGTAACGATATCTTCAAATTCTTCCTGTAACTTTAAATTAATTACACAAGGGAGGTAATCACACAATTACACATCAACCCTGTCCTCAGGTGATGGGTTGTCAGCCCCTGCCACCATCTGCCGCAGCAACTACAAGCACATGTACTGGACGATGAAGCAGCAGCTAGCCCACCATACAGTCACTGGCTGCAACATCAACCCTGGAGATCTCATGGGCTCAGGAACCATCTCAGGGGAGGTAACTGTATCGTCAGTTCAGTTTGAAAGTTGACAGGATATTCATGAATGTTTCTAGCATTACAGCTTATTAAACGCTTAAATTGTTTCCCATAGATAATTTTTTCCCATTCATGTTTCAGAAACGATTCCTTGAGACTGAATTGAGTGTTATTCCTAACTTGTTTTAACTCAAATTCTGAATGGAAACTAATATATTAATTGTAACACTATTTATCTACATTTATGCATTTCAGTCAGGTACATGTCTAGCATTTATATCTGATATAGAATTTTCCAAATGGCAAACAAACCCTATGTTTAATGAAATAAAATAAAAGTTTTGCAAACAAAATTTATTAAAAATTAGTTTTAAACAATTTCTGTAACTGCAGAAAATATTGTAACTTACGCTTGATTGGTCATTGTCGGCTCAGGTGCTACTTAAATGTACCCCGGGAACTGCATACTTACTGGTAAATGTACCCTGGGTACGGAAAATATACTGAAATGTACCCCGAAATTCTTATGCTAAACTGGTTGTTGTCGGCTAATTTTTAGCTCTGCTGTTTTTCTGAGAAAACCCGAGGTATTGTCATAGCCAGCTCATCGTCCACCGTCCAATGTCCGCCGTTTGCGTTGTGCTAAAACCTTAACATTTTGTTAAGGTTATGAACATTGGCTCTAAAATCAAAGTGCTTCAACCTACAACTTTGAAACTTCATATGTAGCTGCACCTTGATGAGTTCTACATGCCACACCCATATTTAGGTCACTAGGTCAAAGGTTAAGGTCACTGTGACCTCTAAAAAAAAACAACAAAACAACATTCTGACAAGCTTTCATTTATTCAAAACTGAATCCCCAGCCAAGCATGGCACCCGTTATGCGGTGCTCTTGTTTCAAATTAATTATGTTAATAGTTATCTCAATATTCTGTAAAATTGCCTCAATATTATCTTAACTCCTACTCAAAAAAGCATTTTTAGGCAGTTTTTGTTCAAGGAGAATTTTGTTTCGTATTCCGTAGCGCGTTTTACGACTTCGGATTTTGGGTGGGAATAAAACTCGGGTACAATCTAAATTGGCCAGGTAGGCGTTAGTATATTTTCCATACCTGGGGTACACTTAAGTACATGTATACTTAAGAGTACCCAGGGTACATTTAAGTAGTACCTGAGCCAGCAATGACCAATCAAGCGTAAATTACAGGTACACTTATATTGAAAAAAAAACCTATGTACTGTTTGTGTGTGCACAGACTGAGGATTCCTATGGCAGCATGCTGGAACTCTGCTGGAAAGGAACCAAGACTATTGAGCTGGGTAACGGACTCACACGCAAGTTTCTACAAGATGGGGATGAAGTCATCATGACAGGTACCTATACAGAAATATATAGAGTATAATGTACAGTCAAGTATAATGTGCACCAAATTGTTTTTGAGTGAAGAAATGGGGTAAAATATTTTGAGATTTTGGGTGAAATTCTGTAGTCTATCAGTAGGCTGTGCTGTGATGTTTGATATTAAATACCACTATTGGTTTTATGCTACAATTTCTGCTATCTACTTCATGTTGCTCCCATGAGACATTTAGGACGACTGCTATGGTAAAAAGATAGAGTAATCGCTGTCGGTCAAAAGCTATCCATTGCTTATGTTATAATGTTTGTATATCATACCGACAATAAATAAATATTGATTTGATTAGGGTGAGAAAATTAAGTGTGATAATGTTTTCTAGTAGATTGTTGTGAGTCTTAAATTTGAAAGCAATTCTAGTTGTGCTCATCAAATTTTTATAGTTGCCTCCCCTGATTCATGAATTTCAATTTTGTGTTGAAAGGCTCAATCAGAAATGCAAAGCAATGGCATGATTTAATATGAGTGGATTACTTCACTAAATACTATCAAACTTATTGCTGCAATTCTTTGGCCAAAGATGGCATATTAAACCGTTACTAACAATTGAACTACTTATTATTACAAGTCCACCAGCATATTACCTGTGGTGCAAATTCTCTAAGATTCCTACATTACTTGCATAATATAATCATATTGTTTGCTTGTGTTAATATTCTAGAGGTCGTAATATTTCATAACCTTTAATTTGATTTATCCAGTCCAGAGACGTGGATAACATCTAATTCTCTGTCCATTCCCAGTCTTTCAGCATTGAAATTGTAATGTATCTTGTTTTCTTTTTCAGGCTTCTGTACAGGTGACGGATACAGGGTAGGGTTTGGTACCTGTGTAGGAAAGGTTCTACCCGCACACCCACTGTAGAAGAGCCTACCCTACAGTAGACATGGGATGTTAAAGCAAGACAAATGTCTATAAAGAATATTTTTTTGATACACTTATCAATGATATATATCAATTGAGAATATCAATTTATTGCCTTAAATTTATGTTTGAAAACAAATTTAAAACTCTGCATACAATGTTATCATGGCAATACAATTCAATTTAAACAAAAAAGATTAAACATTTTGTTGCAGTTACACTTACTTGGAAAGATGTACTGCATGCTATGGAAATCAAGGAATTCTAGTCAATAATCATAATTAAATTAAAAATAACTTGAATGTGTAAAATGGAAGGGCAATTGTCCATTTAATATATGTAGATGAGCTGAAATTGTTAATAATCGAAAAGTGAGTTAACCAGTATTTTAGTTTGAGAGCATACAAATGTTATACTGGTTTTTAACCAGGTTTTCGGAAGGAAAAAACTGGTTATTAGATTGGCGAATGCGGGCGGGCTGGCTGGCTGGCTGGCGGGCGGGCGGAACAAGCTATTCCGGGCCATAACTATGTCGTTCATTGTCAGATTTTAAAATCATTTGGCACATTTGTTCACCATCATTGGACGGTGTGTCGCGCGAAATAATTACGTCGATATCTCCAAGGTCAAGGTCACACTTTGAGTTCAAAGGTAAAAAATGGCCATAAATGAGCTTGTCCTGGCCATAACTATGTCATTCATTGTGAGATTTTAAAATCATTTGGCACATTTGTTCACCATCATGGGACGGTGTGTCGCACGAAAGAATCACGTCAATATCTCCAATGTCAAGGTTGCCACGACTAAAAATAGATTTAAAAAAAAAACAAACTTACAAAGGGGGTTGATTTTGTTTGTTCATTTCAAAAGTTCAGTTTGAGTTTTCTCCCTTTATCAGATTTTTTTTTCACAATGAAAACCTGGTTTTGTGACAATTTTGTCCCTTGTTAACTTATTACTCCATGCTTGTTATTTCTAATTTGCAAATGATTCATCATGATTAATAACCAAGAAGTGTACATACAATTTTGCGCTTCCTTCATGATAATGTTGGAAGGGCATATATTGTTATTCCTGTCTGTGTGTTTGAGTGTGTGGTTTGTTTTTGTGGGGACATTTTGTGTGATTTGATGATGATCAGATTTGAAAATAATTGTGCATGAATTATCATCTTGCCATGCCATGTCCGTGCTTAAGACAACCATGTTGCTAGCTTAAAGCAAAGACTGCAGTTGACAATTGGAGTATCTGCTTTTCTATACATTGTATATTTGTTTATAGGGAAATAACATAAAGTACTTTTTTGTTTGCGTCCTATAACTCTGACGTGCATTATGGGATTTCAAAATTAAATTGGAACATATAATCATCATATCATTCAACAACTGTGGCGCTATTGTTACAGGCTGTGTTGACTTGACATTTTGTCTGTCACACAACACTGGTTTCTGTGTCCATTAAGGGGGCTTCCTTGTTTTTCAGACCCTTTTTATACGCCCGTCTATGACGGGACGTATTATGGTATACCCCGCGTCCGTCTGTCCGTCCGTCCGTCCGTCTGTTAATGTCGTACGCTACGTCAAATATCCTTTGACAGATTTTCTTCAAATTTTAACACAATCTTAATATTGATAAACCCTGATCCCCTTTCGTTTTTGACGGAATTCTGAATTGTCGTTCCAGAGTTATGGGACTTTGTTCGTCAAAATTTCGTGATTTCATTGAATGTCCTACTGTAGCTCAAATATCCTTCGATGGATTTTTTTCAAATTTCAACACAATCTTAATATTGATAAACCCTGATCCCCTTTCGTTTTTGACGGAATTCTGAATTGTCGTTCCAGAGTTATGGGACTTTGTTCGTCAAAATTTCGTGATTTCATTGAATGTCCTACTGTAGCTCAAATATCCTTCGATGGATTTTTTTTTTTTTTTTTTAGTATCCCTGAAAAATTGAACAAGGTGAGCTTTTTTCTATTCCGATTGTACACTACCACTTACCCATCTACATTTCTCTTTTATTATTGGTCAAAATATCTATAACAGGTTTACTTCAACTCCATATCCTCTAAAGAAATGCATACATATACTCAAAAAAAGATATGGTATGAATGTCAAGGAGACGGCGCTCCATGCTCATGTACTTATAAAATAAACCATGTATTCAAATACAAATAAACTGAAGTAAAAAAATGATTCAAAGGGTTATTTATTACCTTACTACTTCATTGGCGAACGACGGGCGTATCATGCGCTCATGGCGCAGCTGTTTATTAATCAATCTTTTGTTCATGTATTTAGTTATCTGTATTTCAAGAGGTATAGTTTTTGCCTTTTTTTAAATGCCAAGAATTGAGATTGCTGACATTCCAGTGAAGTGAAAGCTTTTAATAAATAGATTGCTGATTGTGCTTTGCTTTTTTATGTCTGTCCGTCTGTCTGTCCGTCACACTTTGCGTTTAGGTTTAGAAAAATGCTCATAACTTCTATGTCGCTTCAGATGTAAACTTCATATTTGCTATGCATGTGTATATGGGACAAGACCTTTCCATACGCACACAAATTTTGACCCCTTTGACCTTGACCTTGAACTTAAGGTTTTCATTTAGGTTTCGAAAAATGCGTTAAGGTTTAAAAAAATGCTCATAACTTTTATCAAAGCGTTAATCGGGGGCACATGTCATCCTGTGGAGACATCTCTTGTTTGAATTGGTCACAGTGCTACAATTTCCTAGTATTTATTTTGTAAATCAGTTTTATGATGGTTGTAAAAATGAATAATGTGATATTCATACAATGAACTGTCGTTTTAATGAAATTATTTATATAATACTTCATGCATACTTGGTGCATAAATAATTATACCAAGACAAGTGCCTTATTTCATGTAGTCATGGTGTGTTTAAGTTATAACCCTGGTATATAGCGGTAATGCATATATGGTGAGTGTATGACATTGTTTCTAAGACTGCAAATTGCAAAAAATGAAGTTCTTTAAAAACATACCGGTAGAAAAATATTTGTTATATTTATATTATCTACATGTAGTAACATATTACATTGTATTAAAATCATATATTGTTATAAAAGGTGCTTTTATAAAAGCTTGAGCCCTTATTTGCTTCAGTAACTACTCACTAGAATTCATCATGAAAGCAATTCATTGTTCACTTTGGTTACATTTAGCATTATTTTTATCTTCTACACTTTATTTGTTAGAATATATTTGAATTTTGAAATAAATAGTTTATGGATGTTTTAATTTGATTCCTACAGACAGGAAAATGTATTGCTGATTGATCAATGATAATAAACGCTTAAAATATGTTGTTTTGGGTTACCAACATAGCTTTAAAATACCACAGCCCTTTTGAACATTTTAATAAATTTGTGAGGTATTATTTTGTAGTAAGTTAAGTTTGTAATAGCTCGACAATTAACTGAATTGTCCTTGCTCAATACATCACCCAAAGTTTGGCGTTTGCATCCAACTCTTATAAAGGTTAAGTTGCCATATCTTCAGGTCACTGCTTGTACTTACGGTATTTAGTTGAAAGTTCACATACATGTTTGGGGTCATTGTGTGAGGCCCCTTACCAAGTTCCATATCTCTGACATGCGCATTAGTAGAATTATGCACCCTTTTAGAACATACATAATTGGTTGAGATAAAAGTTCATCTTTTCCACATAATTGTTTGTATTTCAGGTAGTCAATGAAACTTCACATGTGTTCGGAGTCATTGTTTGGGGTAATTTACCATGTTTCATAACTGTTACCTGCAGTATAGCAAAGTTATACCTGCGTTGTACTTATTTTTTTACTAAAGCACATTCCGTTATATGTTTTATTTAGCTCACCTGAGCACAACTTGCTCATGGTAAGCTTTTGTGATCGCCTTTTGTCCGCCGTCCGTTGTGCGGCTTCAACATTTTCCTTGTTAACTCTCTAGAGGCCACATTTATTGTCCAATTTTCATGAAATTTGGTCAGAAGATTGGTCTCTATGATATCATGGATGAGTTCGAAAATTGTTACGTTTGCTTGAAAAACATGGCTGCCAAGGGGGGGGGGGCATTTTTCCTTATATGGCTATATATGGCTATAGTGAAATCTTGTTAACACTCTAGAGGCCACATTTATTGTCCAATCTTCATGAAATTTGGTCAGAAGATTTGTCCCAATGATATCTTGAATGAGTTCAAAAATGGTAGCCTTTGCTTGAAAAACAGGGCTGCCAAGGGGCAGGGCATTTTTCCATATATCGCTATAAATAGCTATAGTAAAGTTTTGTTAACACTCTAGAGGCCACATTTTATTGTCCAATTTTCATGAAACTTGATCAGAAGATTCATCCCATTTATATCTTGGACGAGTTCGAAAATGATGCCAGTTGGTTGAAAAACATGGCCGCCAGGGGGCGGATCATTTTTCCTTATATGGCTATTGTAAAACCTTGTTAACACTCTAGAGGACACATTTATTTTCCAATCTTCATGAAACTTGGTCAGAAGATTTGTCCCAATGATATCTTGGATGAGTTTGAAAATGGTAACCTTTGCTTGAAAAACAGGGCTGCCAAGGGGCAGGGCATTTTTCCATATATCGCTATAAATGGCTATAGTAAAGTCTTGTTAACAGAAGATTGGTCTCTATGATATCATGGATGAGTTCGAAAATTGTTACGTTTGCTTGAAAAACATGGCTGCCAAGGGGGGGGGGGCATTTTTCCTTATATGGCTATATATGGCTATAGTGAAATCTTGTTAACACTCTAGAGGCCACATTTTTTGTCCAATCTTCATGAAACTTGGTCAGAAGATTCATCCTAATAATATCTTGGACGAGTTCAAAAATGATGCCCTTGGTTGAAAAACATGGCTGCAATAGGGCGGGGCATTTGTCCATATATGGCTTCAGTAAAACCTTGTTAACACTCTATTGTCCAATCTTCATGAAATTTGGTCAGAAGATTGGTGTCAATGATATCTTGGATGAGTTCGAAAATTATTATGTTTGCTTGAAAAACATGGCTTCCAAGGGGCGGTGCAATTTTCCTTATATAGCTTTAGTAAAATCTTGTTAACACTCTAGAGGCCACATTTACTGTCCGATCTTCATGAAACTTGGTCAGAAGATTCATCCCGATAATATCTTGGACGAGTTTAAAAAATGATGCTGGTTGGTTAAAAATCATGGCTGCCAGGCAGCGAGGCATTTTTCCTTATATGGCTGTTTTAAAACCTTGTTTATACTCTAGAGGCCACATTTATTTTCCGATCTTCATGAAACTTGGTCAGAAGATTTGTCCCAATAATATTTTGTTAACTCCGGTGAGCGACTTTGGGCCTTTCAGGCCCTCTTGTTTATTTCTCCTGCAACTTTTATATAATACGCAAGCTCAGGTGTCAGCAGATCCACAATCAGTCGTTGACTATTCTAACCTGAAAAAAGCATGACAATTTGAACGGGGTTTAAGTAAACCAATTATTGTTCAGATGCTTTGGACTCGCTTTTTGAGTTGATGATTTTAAAAGAGACATGCAAATAGCTTAGTTCTTCGTGGTTGAATAGGTTGCAGATTGAAGTACCAATTCAATTTTCTGTTCTGTGTTTTACATTATTATGAACAATTTTATATGAGGAGGTAAATATGTTTGGCTGTCAATGAAGTTTTACTCTCAATTGCAAGTCTTCCTCTTTCGGATAAAAAACAAACGACTTTTGAGGTCATCATTCGTACAGGTCACGTATGATAAAAATTGCGGTTACATGTTTTCATAAATAATAAGAAATGATAAAATTTTAACCGGACATGAAATTTATCTCGTATCGTACTATCGAATTATTTAATT
>NC_068362.1:44308086-44350586 GCF_020536995.1 Dreissena polymorpha | reverse complement strand
CAGTTTTCATTGAGGTTTATTTTTGCTGATTAAACTCTTAACACAACGATTTCCAATGTCAATAAAATGTTATGAATCACAAGATATATGCGGCGGCATAACTGCCCCGCAGCAACGAGTAATTGCGACCTATCCGGTCGGTTGTCTAACGTGTACTGGCCTCCATACTTTAGTGAATATATTAATATACTAGTACGTTGAAACAACTCAATGGCGATGTGAGCAATTTTCGACGTGAACGTGTGCAAATGTACATGTCCAAAGGTAAGAACGTAATATGACGTGTGCAACAGACGTATATGTACGGAAGCCTGTCATTTTCATGAAATTACATTGGCTGCATTTGCTTACTCAGGAACTGACTAATAAGGGAACCAAGCATTGGGTAATAACTTGGTAATTCTCCTCGTCTAGTTTGACGTTAACATATGATGTCTATTTGTATATCTATTTAGATAGACACGATATTGAATTTGATTCAAAACAAACTTAAATTAAAACACTGTCATTAGTAATGTTTCGTATGAACATGTCATATTACAATTCCGGAAATCTGGCTGCTTCAGTTGTGAAAGAAAAATTGTAAGAAACTGTGAATTATTAAAAATCAAAATAAAATCCTATAGGCAGGTCTTCTTGAGCATTTTCTTTAATTGTTCATGAAGGTCTTATAATAACGGTAAGTCTTATACTCGGGGCGCCCTTAGTAATGAATGTTTCTTAATATACAAGTTTATGCAAGCACAATATAACATTTTCCTTGCCAGTAGGGTTGAAAACTTGATTTAATCAATTATATAGCGATATATTGCCTACAAATATTTTCATTACATGTTGTCTAGAATCCTAAAACTATAGAGCTAATAGATCTTTCAGATAATATAATCCTTTTTAATGTCAAACTTGTTTTACAAAAAGTTATAAACATTACTTGATCAATATAAATGAAAGAGTTTAATTAAGCCTTTTTTTTATTATTTTTTATATATAATTATATTTAATCATATTAAATGACACCTCTGTGAGATATACAAACTTTTTTTTTTGAAATTTTGGATCAAAAACTGAGCGGCGCTGGATGATTGATCGTAGACAGCCAGCCAGCCAGCCATTAATTCATTCATTCATCCATTCACCACCACCGCCGCCGCCACCGCCACAACCACCACCGCCGCCGCCAACACCACCACAATGGTTTTTTGATCATGACATTTGGACATCTTTATTCTCCGCATGTCATAAAACTCAATGATAATAAGTTTTTATTTGACAAAAAATCACGTTAGGCCTTAAAATATTTATTTTGGAATCCTGATTTAAACTTACCAGCCACATGTACAATAGAAACTGGATTAAGGACGTCGCTCGAAATTATTTTTAAAACAACCTCAATATACCAACGAAATCATGAACAGTGTTTTATCGATCAGATAGCGTTTAAAAGTTTGACATTGCAAATTTATGACTTCAAATTTTATTTATGTTTCTATAGTGTTATATTAAACAGAAACTAGCCTTTATTTTTTAAATCTCAGAGATTGACATGTGTTCAAACACGTTCACACATAGTTTAAAACCTTAATTATCAACTTATTGGACATATTTATTCATTAAGATTAAAAACAATAAAGACACATGCAAAGAATAGCTGTAAATTGAACTACAATTAATTGCATACAAGACAATAACATATTGTAGTTTACTTCTAGACTATGTTTTAAATATAACAGTGTCAGATTATAGGGGTTTAAATCGTCTGTATAGTAGCTTGATATAAAAAAATGTGGAATTCCTATTATTCGAGAAATGATGAGATTAAAAAGCCATTTAATTCGATCAATATGGAAATAAAAACAAAGCAGCAAATTTTACTTTCGTTAAATTAAGACAGTTTTCGGAAGAATTGCAGAAAAAATGTTTAAAGATAATTATTTCACATATTTTCGTATTTGTTATTTAAAAATATTTTTACTAACAACTATGATAACTGTGATAATTAAAAATAATTAGACTAGCAAGACAAAAAAGTGATTTAAATTAAAAACGTTTGCCTTTACCGAAATTCGAGCCCGGGATCTCTGGAAGCAAAATCGAATGCGCTAACAGTAGAAAACCAAGTCTATTGACAGAAGCCGCGTATGTTATACAGGCATTTTTCAATTCATTGATGACACGAATCAGAAACGCTTTATGATTGCGCAAATTATTTATTGATAAGGATTGATTTATGAATCGATATTTTCAACAAAAATTCGTATACAGCAGGATTATTTGCAAACATTATTTTGTTTGCATCTATATGACATTTTTATGAACAATGTCATCTTCCCAAATTGCGAACTCCCTTTAGATTAATAGCAGCCTAGCACAATCTGAAGGCATGCTGATTATTGTAATATCGGGCCTTTATAATGGGATCGAACTGGAATTGCAGTCGCAAGTTTCTTAATTTTTTACAGGGACCGCTTTAGTTGCTTTTTCACGCCGGGTATCACGCTGGGTATGCGGATACTTTGATACCAGATGACACTTCGAAACCAGATCACAACAAAAGTCACGCGCGAGAGGTAAGTTCATCATTTTTTTAAAAAGTTATACCATAAAGATAAGTGTTTTAGACAAGGCGAATGGTCGAGTTTATAAATGGTGTATCCTTTTCTATTGGAAAGAAAAAATCACGGAAGAATGGTAGATTTTTCCCCCAAAAATAGAAAAATCGGTCGGAAAACAGAATAAACTGGATGAACAGTAAACATTTCAACAAAATAAAACTACTTAGAAATATTGCAATAAATTGTTTGATATTCCAGAGTGTAGAGTAATCACTGTGCTTCAAATACTGAAATTTTGATAGTATTCAATGAAATATAAACGGAGATAGAGCATGTTTAAATAGGTGGTATGCATGAAGTTGCGGACACTTTGATTCCCGATATAGGGCACTTCGGGTAACAAATAATTTCAACAAATCGGGCACTCTGATAACCGAGTTTTATCTTCTACCTGAAATGCAATTATGTATATTATGGCTGTTCTAACATTTGAAGTACGAATTAATTTGCATTGTCAAGCGCGTAATTACATACACATGTTAAATATAACCATATGTTCGTTTTCAAAAACGTTTAACTATTAATTCATATAATTCATATTATAAGTGCAAATTTTAAATAATATTCAAATGATTATTTCTGAAGTAATATATTTCAATTGACGACCGAAAATAATTGTCTAAATAATCAACTTGTTTTAAGTGGTAAATTGAGATTAAGAGAATTGAAAATACAACGGATCATGTAGATCATGTAGATCAACACGACTGTGTTCAATTGAACTTATAGCAGGACTCTAGATAAGGGGAGCAAGGGGTCTTAAAGCGGCAAAAACACATTTGTTCTTCATAAAATCCTTTGTCATTGGTGCTCGTCAGAATCGCATCATGAACAAATCTTTCTACAGCTTTCGCACATGATAGGGCTATGTTTCACCTCGATGTGTTTTCTTTTATCTTCCTCAGTCTTAAAGAACTGGGTGCACACTGAGCACTTTATGCATCCATCCTAGTGTGTCTTTAAATGGCGCTTCAAGTTGGTTTTCCTAGCATAACTGGCCTCACAAATTCCACACGAGAACCGCTCGCTAGTAGATAACTCCTCTTCTAAACTAATGTCTAACAACGAGCCGTGGGCGGCATTCATTAACCCCGATTCGCTCATCCTGAAATATAATACATAAATATACACATTTATCCAAGTTCGTATACAGAATGTGTTGTTTTTATAATAATAACAACGACGGGTATGCACAACTTTGACACCACTATCGTGTGATTAAATCGACCGCCTGTACCATTATTGCTTTTTGACGATGCTGCTTTCAGCAGCATCGTCAAGGTTAACATACCATGAACAAAATCCTCACAATGGCAAGCTATGTAAAAGACCGAGCCAGTCCGATTGAGATAGCACAGTTTTTCTAATCGGAATACCTCGACCTTGCTGATTTTCGTTGATAACATTCTCCTAGCAGAGTTGTCGTTCGTGTTTCAACATACAAAGATGGCCGCGCCCATGAGAGAATGATGACTCTTGCGTCAAAACTTTCTTACAGCCTAAATCGGCTTGTTTCGCTATTTAGAAGCTGTCATTTAGGATATATGAGTTATTTATTCACTAAATCTCCGCTAATGACAACAATGGATGGAACGTAACATTCAACCCGCGTTCAATTCAAAGCTGGCGTTTCAAATTGCAAGTTATGGTGATTCAATAATGGAGAAAGCATCAACTGGATTTAACAAACATTTGATAAGGTTTGTAAAACCAGATAACAACAAGAAAAAAAAATTGATTATTAAAGTAAAACTACTATAGGTAAGGCATTCTTAAGTGTACATATTTCGGACATGTATAGTATTCGGATAAACAGTAATAGATGTTTCATGCATTAAGATTGTGTTTTGTTAGAAGAGCTATCATAGAGATGATGATAATATAATGACTATAAATATGTGATGAAAAGGTGCTTCCGGTATATATCTTTAATTACTTAAATGTGTAAAAAGACTTAAATGTGTTATAAGGAAGTAGATTTTAATGTACCAATTCATTAAATTATAATTATGTTGTGTTATGTATCATGGTATTGTTATTTGATAAAGCAGTATAACCTTTTAAGATATTGTGTTGCTCTTATAGCATATTTTATCAAAAAATTGAATAATACAGACAAAAACACAACGCGCTTCAAAATTGACCCCAGCATTTTTCAATTTGACTCAAAATGTCAGTCCAGGGGTCATTGACTCCTGGTTTATAAAAGCTATTGAAATCCCTGTATATTCGATGTGAATGAAGCACTTTCTAAAACACTTGCCGCGCCCATGAGAGAATGATGACACTCGTGTCAAAACTTTCTTACAGCATAAATCGGCTTGTTTCGCTATTTAGAAACTGTCATTTAGGATATTTAAGTTATTTATTCACTAAATTACGCTAATGCAACAATGGATGGAGTTTGAAGGATATATTCGATTTGAATGAAGCACTTTCTGGATCTTGACAGCTGACAAGGCAAAACTGGCATACTGATGATACTGGTATTTTTAGTTATCAATTTTAGTCACATTTTGCTTTATAAATTTTGTTCGAGCATTTTGCGACTTATTGAATGGCTATGATACCCGATACCAACATGTCATATGGGATTTGCAGATCACCAAGTTGTCCTGAAATTCAACAGTGATTACAAACTCTTTACTCAAATAACTGGTTTCTATTCTTTCTTCTTTCTATTGAAGTACTTGCTTTCATGTTAGTCCAAATAATTAGACGTAATCTACCGTTTAGTCCATGTATATCGACCTCATATTTATAGGAGTAGATATCATGTTATAGTTAAATGAACTGTATCACAGTAAAAGAGACATTAAGGAGATTTTGGCCAGTTTGGATCCAGATCAGCCTGCAGTTGCTTGAAAGCTGTTTGCTTAAGAGCGGTTTTCTGACAATAGCAAATAGTTAAATTGGATACTAATTAGACTCCCTTTTTTCTGGTCCCTCGGGATCAATGACTCCAGCACTTTCATGTTGAGAATTTAATATTACTTAAGGCGATGCTATGGGGCGTGAGAGATGTTGCACCTTCAATTATCTCTCATGAACCGACTCATTAAAACCCAGTCGGAAATGTTTGACAATATTTTTGGTATGGTTGCTCTCGAGGGATCGAACAATTTCAGAATCTTCCTTAAAGCCTAGTGGTAGAGTGTCGACTTTGATTGCAGGAGGTTGGGCTGCGGGTTTGATCCCCAGAAGCGACATTGAAAACTAGCAAACTTTGTTATCTAAATGGCTGCTTAACATAATATACTAAGATAATGTCAATTTTCTCTAACATGATAGTCATCAGTTATATTATATAAAACCTTACAGCAGAAGCAAAAAATGGGACAATAATTAATGAACGCAACTTTCATTTGTCTTTGACACTGAGTTTGACATGGCCTAGATTTAAATATGTGACTTGACTTTACCAGAACCAGAGCTAAAGTGGAAATGTACCATTGAAGATCACCTAAATCCAGATATGCTACAACCCAATTAAGATTTCCTTGCATAGTTTAATAAAACTTAAATTCAGAAGCCTGATAACAGTTTAACGTTAATGTTACCAATGTGTCACACAAGGGCCTTGATTTTGTAATCTAGGAAATGCATGGTCAGAAGATGTCATTTAAGAGTATACATTTTTTCAAACACATACAAATGTAAACAAGTATCTGTAACTAATGTAGATGTTATAAATAGTAAAATTCACTAAGTCAGAAGGCGTTCGACTTTTCTGCTGGTGCCTTGGCACACCAGCTGTTTCGATTGCAATGGTTTGATGGACTCACTGCTTGAATGTGTAGTTACATTTTATACAGTATATCAAACTGTATTATTTCAAATATGTTTGCATCTGGTATACAATGTACTTATATTGATATTTACAAAATTGATGCATATGAATGATACTGATAGACTAGACTGAAATCATTTAAATGTTACTGAAATCATGACAGTGAATTAATACTGATAATAATTTAATATATGTTGCTTGATACAATCATGTACATCTACATCAAATGAGATCATACTGTAACTTCAGTGATGAATTTCAGTGAATTAAATTAAATCCAAAATATAAGTCACTCCCATATCTCTCCCGCAGCGCGCACCCATAAATATCATGCTGTGTACCTATCCAGACCATGATAAAAAAATATGATACATAATTATGTATCATATTGTTTAGAGGGGATGATTTTCCCTCTGTTTTATCAATGTATTGTTTTACTTCTTTAATCAGTGTGTTTAAAGATATATAAACATAGCTCCCGGGTCGGTGCTTCAGGCAATGAATATTTCATCTCCTGATCTCTTTTTCTAATGGATATGTTAGCTAGTTCATACATTCAATACAGTCAAATATATGTTAAGTAGTAACTGTCACATTGGTAGATTAAATTTGTTCATCAAATATTATTTGTATGTGTTAAAAAGATATAGTTCAAATGTTCATACTAGATGAATTAAGAACCTTTGTCAAGCGGTATTTAAAGATTTTTAAATATAACCACTTTTATATGGAGCCCTGACCAGATCTCAAATGTATATCCCTTTTCTCTGTCACCCTGGTCATCTCCTTTCAAAATGGCAAATTATATGCAGAACAATTCATTATATGCAATGGTTGAATAAAGTACTTCAGAAAAAAATTAACATCATTTTCACATGGAAATTTCACTTTAACAGTCGTGCGAAAAAAATTTCCTGACTTGCTTGATTTTCATAAACTTTTTATGCCCCCCCCCCTTCGAAAAAGAGGGGGTAAATTGTTTTGCTCATGTCGGTCGGTCGGTCAGTCCGTAGGTCGGTCCGTCCACCAGAAGGTTTCCGGATGATAACTCAAAAACGCTTAGACCTAGGATCATGAAACTTCATAGATAGATTGATCATGACTGGCATATGACCCCTATTGATTTTCAGGTCACTAGGTCAAAGGTCAAGGTCACAGTGACTCGAAATAGTAAAATGGTTTCCGGATGATAACTCAAGAACGCTTAGGCCTAGGATCATGAGACTTCATAGGTAGATTGATCATGACTGGCAAATGACCCCTTTTGATTTTCAGGTCACTAGGTCAAATGTCAAGGTCACAGTGAATCGAAATAGTAAAATGGTTTCCGGATGATAACTCAAGACCGCTTATGCCTAGGATAATGAAACTTCATAGGTAGATTGATCATGACCGGCAGATGACCCCTATTGATTTTCAGGTCACAACCCCTATCCAATCTTCTGTTTTGTTTGGGATGGCATCCATACCAAAACCGTCACTAAGGTAACCCCATTTATACCCATCAAGCATTCGCACACACTTATCATTTTCACATCTAAATCCCGATTCATTATTTCATCCTATAATGACGTTTAGTTCCGACAATAACGTAGATTTCTTGTTACATAATGATAGACAACCTGCACAATTAAACCCGTATTCCATACAATTTACCATACACAACTTTACAAATATAGACGTCAATAATTTTTAAGGTATGGTTTACAGTTGTTCTGAAAGCTAAATGTGTAATCACGCCTTCACCAATTACCACTCAGCAATCATGGTCCACTATTAAGGACATCATAATAATTGACAGCATTTCTAAAACCATACTTTGACTTTATACTTGTGAGAACTTTTCGAAAAGGAAAGGATGCATAGGATACTTACTCTTGTATTTAATCTTGTATAATCCGACATGCAATATACTGCAAAGTAATTGAAAGATTATTGTAATTCAAGAAAGATTCTTTTGTTTCAAAAAGTTGTTTCCAATCCATCAACATACAATCTCTTCATACTCAGTGCAAACTTTCAACAATATAGAAACCGTTCACGAACACGCAAATAATTCTACCCTTTCATTCCAATAATTTCTACTACTCCCAAACCGGAAACTATCTTGCTCCCCTTAGCTTAACTAGGTTAGAGTGAACCATCAAACTGAGCTCTGCCTTCACCTGTCAATCAGATGAAAATGGCATTCTCCACACAATCACCTCCTATTCCTTTAGGCATAGACGAGAACTCCTTCACGCCTGGTTTTCGGAACTTAACCCGATAAAGGCACTTACACCTTCTCTACTAACAACCAGAATTAGCCCCAAATTGAGACTACTGATTCTACCTACACAGCCTACTACATTTACATTGCTCGACGAACTCGTTGCATCTCACGGCTGAACCACCATTGGGTGTGTTATTCAACCGGTCACTGCAATCGACCACTCTTCACACCGTCGCTACCATCTCATTTAGTGCATGCGCACTAAACCACCAAGACGAGCTTACATCAGATGGCTCAGTTCCATGCATCAGCCACGTTTGTGTAAAACAGAAATCATAATAATAGGCCGGTTGCTCCAATATTGTGAAGCGACCTATTATGGCCATCTCACTCGCCTTACCAGTCCTGTCTAAGGGTCCCTTACCATTTGACTGCATTGCCAGGCGATCTACTTTTCCTGCAAACAACTTTTGGCCCTCCATTATAGGGGCAGTTCAGGGCCGACTATACTGACCCCTAGTCGTTTAAATAAACTACTGTCGCCTGCATAACCAATCCCGTGTCCGCGACACCAAGATCTTTGACAGCAGTAAGACATCTCCCTTCGCCAGGCATAACCTACTCACTACAAACACTATCAGTGCTGACAGACCACTGTGCTTGGTCATATGACTTGGGAATGTCATCACCCAACTTTAGTGTTTTCTGGCAGTCTTCCTGCATAACCAATCTCGTGTCCTGGACACCAAGATCTATGGCAGCAGTTTCACATCTCCCTCCGCCAGGCATAATCTCCTCACTACAAACGCTATCAGTGCTCACTGAACACTGTGTCTGGTCATATGACTTGGGACTGTCATATCCCAACTGTAGCGTTTTCTTGCAGTCTTCTTGCATTACCAATCTTGTGTCCACTACACCAAGATCTATAGCGGCAGTTTCACACACCCCTCCGCAAGGCATAATCTCCTTACTACAAACACTATCAGTGCTGACTGACCACTGTGTCTGGTCATATGACTTGGGACTGTCATCACCCAGCTGAAGTGTTTTCTTGCAGCCAACACACAGCAAGCCTGGAGATGAGACAATGGTCTTGTTCTGCCTTGTTAAGAGCTCATCAAGCTTCCCCATTATTTTATCTATTTTTACCTCCAGCCTCTCAACCCTGGTCTCCAATGCCTCACACTTTTCACAAGGGCTATATTTACTGACCTCCTTTTCTGCCGTGAAGCCGACCTTGCGTACGTCCCTAGGTCCATACATCAAGCCAAGTGTATGAATGGCCCACTTCAGCTTTTCTTTAGCCTGCTTTATAGACTGCGGCCGCTGATTAGCCACCTGTTCTCCCGCCTCTTTCTCCCGGGCCCCCAAACAAAACCGCAATATGGCCTGTTGGGTCATGAACGAATCTGGCATATCCCGGAATGCCTTACCGGCCAACGTCAATACTCTATCAGCCCACCCATCAAGAGACTCCTCCTCTCCCTGTGTTGCATTAGAAAATGTGACCATTGCCTCCTCAGGCAATTCACGGTAACCAAACTGCTTCTCAAGCTTTTCTTCCACTTCCTCATAGGTTATCTCTATATGCCTATCCGAAGTAAGTGCGTAGAACTCGCTGGCTTTATCCGTCAGACACAAACAGAGATAATCTCTCTTCTCTTCTTCCGTCCATTCAAAAATAGAGGCAAACTTTCCGAACTTTGTCAGGAAAGCCTGCCAGCTCCCTTTGCCATCGAACGTTAATGATTTTGGCAAAGATTGGAGCCTCACCCTCTGTTGCCCCACTCCTACTCCCCCCATATTGCCACCCATTGCCAGAGCATTATTTCTTCTAGCGCCCTGTGCCCCTTCTCTGGCCTCAGGCCTCAAAGGCGTTTCATTCGTTGTAGCCCATTCTGGCACCACCTGTGGCGTAGCCCCATATCCCTGCGGCATTGGCGGTATGGGTGAGTACATATAATTCCCTGGCCCTCCCATCCAAGCATCAGGGTAATAATGACCTGGCTGCCAACTACCAGGATACAGTCCCGGATACATAGGCATGGGGTACCCCGGGTACAACTGCCCCCCACTTCGCACCTCGCTCTCCCTAACCGGATCTATATCGACCGTAGGACTATAGGTATCCATTATAAGGAATAAAAACAAACTCAAAATGTGATCTTTGTTAATTTATTTTATTCCTTCACGTGTGAAAATTCTGAAATTGCAGTCCGAAATAAACAAAAACAAACTTGAAATGGATGCTTTATTTATTTTTTGAAAATGCCTAGGTTTCGATGCAAAATAATCACATAAGATAACCTGCAGTACTGAGTGAAGTCTCAAAATAGTCAAAATATCATTTAGTGAGTATAATCTCTAAATGAAAAAGAAATATGTCAAGGATTCAACATATCGTGCAGTGATGTCAATAGCACTGGTTGAAACAAAAGATAAACATGTCATTTAGTGAAACGAATCACTAAATGTAAAAATAACACCGCGCGAAGATATCACCGAGTGAAAATATCGCCAAATGGACCAAACAATAATCAAGGTATCAATTAGTGAACACAATCACTAAATGGATATAATATCACCGAGTGAGATTATCACTGAGTGATGCAAATGTCACCAAGTGAAAAAATTCAATCAGTGAAACAAAATTCACCAAGTGAAATAAATCACGCAATGGAACAAAATATCACCAGGTGACAACAACAATCACCAAGTGTAAATATCACCGAGTGAAAATATCACCAAGTGGACAATAAATAATCAAAATATCATTTAGTGAATACAATCACTAAATGAAAAAGATACCACCGAGTGAATATATCATCAAGTGAAAATATCACGCAGTGAAACACAATATCACCAGGTGACAACAACAATCACCAAGTAAAAATATCACCGAGTGAAAATATCACCAAGTGAACAAAAAAATGATCAAAATATCATTTTGTGAATACAATCACTAAATGAAAAAGATACCACCGAGTGAATATATCACCAAGTGAAAATATCACGCAGTGAAACAAAATTCACCAAGTGAACCAAATTTCACCGAGTGAATAAAATACAGCAAGTGACCAGCGGACAAAGTACAGAAGTACATACAGCAGTTGTATTAAAATTAACTGAGAAGAGAAAATATATAACGCTATTTGTTTATTGTAGTGTAGCCTTCGTTCACTAACGAAAGTGAAAGTTTCAAACTAGAATATACAGTTAATGTCTAGCAGTAAGCTGAAATATAACACGTTAGTGGGAAACCAAATATGAAATACAGATACAAATCAACAACAGGGAGATAACTAAGTACAGAAAGACTAATTTTAGAAAGCAATTACACGGTTCGATTACACGGTCGTTGACGAAATATGCAGCACAGTTAAACATAGTATAAAGCCTGAGTTCCGGAAAAGGCTTTATACTAGTGAAATGTCACTGTAAATGAGGACTGTATGACCTAAAATTACTTAATTATTGCTTAAAATACGGACAAAGACGGATGCTAAGAATCAAAATTGAAGATGGCTGACAAATTATTTGTAAACAATGGCCAATTAGAAATTTAAAATACGAATGGATTTTTAGCTCGCAGCGCCATTTATTGTAGAAAAGACACTACAAAAAGATCTATAATTACGTTTTGTCGCTGCCTTCTGTCACTTGCGTACAGGATCACCCGAATTATCTTGGCTTTTCCAAGGAGATCGAAAATACGTGTTGTACAAGGAATAGCAGAACCGGAACTGGAGACTATTTCCCAGTAGCCACTGCAGGACAGGTCGGGACGGTCTAGTTCGTGGATATAACAAATAGAACAGTTTTATAAGTAATTATATTTTTATTTTGATCAAATTAATATAATTAAGCATAAATTAAATCCTCACCTGTGTGAATAATAACAAAGAATCAAATTCAATTGTAATCTTGTCTTCCAAATTCAAGTTAACAAACACCATCCATCAGTATGAACTGCCATTTTGAATTCATGTAAGTTCGTGGATGACACATGTGACGTCATTACTCCAGAACAGCTGATTAGGCCAAATGTAGAAATGTGTGCTTTCTAAGCATTTTTTAAAACATTAATGAAAACAATAAAAAAAGTACATGTAACTTAATATTGAACATTTATAAAGAACATTATTTAATGAAATATTTAATGTTTCAATGGAATTGGATTGGCCTGTAAATTAACACAGGTAGTAAGCGTGTGGCTATGATTTTTATTAGTGAAAAGATCATTTTGAATGATAAATAACTATAACGAAAAATCAACTTTTTGAAAAAAAATCACTATCAAATAAATATATATATATCTAATATATTATAATAAGGTACCCAACTCAATATCACCCGAAAACAGGCATAACTTCAGCAAGTGAACAGCGATTTTTACAAACTCGGTCTTATAAATGGAATGCAGAAATAAATGTCCTTGCATTTGCAGAAATCTGGCAAGATATGTACATTTCCAGAAAGAAAATTCATTTCTGCATTGAATAAGACTGAGTTCGTGCACAACTGATGATGGTATGGCTGTTCAAAGCGATGCACCTCGCTTTCGGGTCATTTTGAGTAAAATACCTATGATAGTGAAATATTTTTTATTAGAAAAGTTCATTTTCGTTATAATTGGATTATTTATTATTAAAAATAATTTTTTCTCTTATAAATATCATAGCCACACGCTAACCATATGTGTACATTAAATAAAAAGGCATTAGGAACCAAATACCGTAAAATACTTCTTATTTTACGTTGCCTAAAAAGCATTTAAATATCGAGTACGAGGCTGTGTACATACAGTGTCAATATTTATAAACAAAGTGAGCAAAATAGGTTTTATGTATTTTGTTACGGATTTTTTTGGCAAAGGAAATTTGTGCACTATGAAAATGGAGGTAAAATACACATATGGATATTATTCAATGTTTTTGCCTGTTAAGAACGCATTTCATTCAAATATTTTGTTCTCAGTTGTAAAAAAATAGTTTGCAATACACAATTCCGGTTTTTGTCTCCAGGATGTCAAAATCTAGCGCGTGTAGTTATTCCAAACTGACAATCCACGAACTTTCGCTATCCACAAATTTAGACTATGCAACGATATTACTTGTGTTTTTTTCACTATTTCTTTACTCGCAAAAAATACTCGTGGCTGAAAGGTTAATTCGCAATCGGTATTTTTCACTCGCATTTTGCGAGTGTGCGAGTGCTACTTTTGTGCCCTGGCTTCCACTACTGAACAGTACAGTGTTAAATCTGGGATGTATACAAAGATTTCGCGAGCCATTGCTGTTTTCATGGCAAAAGACTTGAGGCCATTTAGTATTGTTGACAACACTGGATTTTGTCATATGATTGCATGCATCGACCAAAAATACCCTATTCCTAGCAGGAAATACTTTGCAGAAACCATGATTCCTAACTTGTACAGTGAAGTGAGACAAGAAGTGATGGCTGAAATCCAGGATGCAGAAGCAGTTAGCTTAACTACTGACGGTTGGACTAGCCAGGCTACACAAAGCTCTGTCACAATAACTGCCCATACAGTTTCAAAAGATTATGAAATGAAAAGTTTTGTTCTGCAAACAAGACACCTAGATTTAAGTCACACAGCTGAAAACTTAAGTGCTGTTCTTAACTCAGCTATAGTAGAGTGGAACCTAGTAAAAATGGTCAAAAGCCTGCCTTCACAAAAGACAATGCAGCCAATATCGTTAATGCAGTACAAATGTGTGATTTGCAGCATGTGCGTTGTCTTGCTCACGTCCTTAATTTGACAGTTCACAAGGGGCTCGAAAATGAAACTGTTTCCAAATTGTTGAAAAAAGTAAGGCGGATTGTTGGATTCTTCCATCGCAGCAGTACCGCAGCAGCACGACTTGCTGCTACAGCCATAGCCCTGGGAATGAAACCCCTCGGCTCATTCAAGATGTCGACACACGATGGAATAGCACCTTTGACATGTTAGAAAGGTAGGCAAGATATTAAAGTCTTAAAATGATATCAAGGTACATCACAAAATGAGTATTAGTTATCAAATACTACAAAAGTACATAATATTTAGTTATTTACTCATGTTCTTCAGATTTTTATTTAATGAATTTTATATTTAACCTAAATGTCTGTCAGGAAGCACTTTGGTTTGCTTTGTTTTACTTTTTCTATTAAATAAAACATGAATTTTAGTATTTAAGAGTTATAGTGGCGACAAGTGACTCAAAATTTATATGGTGCACATAAATTGATTGTTTTTAGGTACAAGAAAATAATTGAAATACAAAATGTAGTTGAGAAGAAGTTTCTTGATGGTTCCTCAACTTGTGAGGAGTTGTTCTCGCCCTGATGTTCTTTTAATTTACATTTTGTTTACATATTAAAGATTGGCTGGCCAGAGAACTGCTGTGGATGCCACTATGATATTGCGTGACCTGAAAATCATGAAACCCCCGCTTACTGAAGATGATGGGGAGTTAATAGATCAGCTGATTAAGGTATTCATGAATCTATTTTAAAGTTATATATTTGATGAATGCCTAAGTACTTTATCAGTGTGCCTCCATTTGCCATTTTGATTACTAGTATTTTTTATTAAGAGTTTTATTATTATTAAAAATGAAAATAAATTAATAACATTCAGGGAATAATCTACATGTGCGTCCCGCGTCTATGACGCACAAATATCGAAATAGACGCATAGTTTTGAAATATGTGCGTCTACTCAGACGCATTGCTGAAACGAATCCGTTAACGCATACGCGAATCACGATAAGTACGAACCATCTTGGGTATGAGTCTAAAGTGTAGCGATGAACGCTGAGTTTAACCAAATGAGGCTTGAACACTGCAACAAGACTTTTGATTCGCTCTTGTCGAGTCGCTGCTGTATAATACAAACCAATTAGAATCGACCATTTAAATAGAGTGTGTAATGATATTTTCTAGAGTCCCTGGATGAAAACCTTTTTTGAAAAACTTTTTGTAACTTAGTCATAAATAATACAGAAAAAATGCCTCCGAAATAAGGTGTCGAAGCTAAATCCAAAACAAACAACTCTAAACTTTAATAATGGTAGGCCAACGGCTCGCAATTCGGACGTTAACAATAATATTATGAAGCTCGCAATTCGGATGTTAACAATAATATTATCATCGATTTGAATCAAGTTGAAATGTTGTAACATGTTGCATTCATGTAAAAGATAATTTTATGGCCTATGTGAAGGCAAAAACGATAGTGATGACCCTAAATTTCCTTTTTTGGTTTCAACATGTTTTTGAGATTATTAAAAGTTTATTGCAAAATATAGTATTTGAGCTAGTGTGATTTAGACTCATTTTCTTCACTACTTGGTATCTTTCAAAATTTGGGACCCATTCTTTTTCAAGGTGGACTCATTAATTTTTGCCTGGGACTAATTGGTCTAAAATCTGCGAGTTCTGGGACCCATTTATAGTAAATTCTAGATTGTTTATTGAACATTATTATTATCCTACCAAAAAGACTGCTAACAAGGTATATTTTAATTTTTCCTATTTTTATTTCTCAAAAAATAATTTTATCATTTAGCTCCTTGAGCCATACAAGACAGCTGCAACAGTTCTGTGTGGTGAGAAATATCAGACAGTCTCTCTTATATTCAACTACAAGAATCTGCTGACTCTGCATGTGACAGCGAATGATTTGGACAGTGAAACCATCTCAAGAGTCAATGCTGCCATGCTCGGAGAAACACGGTAATTTTTAACTTGACTTAGTTTTTTAATCTGTTGAAATGAAGGCAGTGTGTTTCACTGCACAGTTTGAGCATATTTCTGAATCAAGCAAATGACTTAATTATTTACTTTCTAAACACTGTAGTATTATGGTCGAAAATTTATCTGATTATAACTGCTAGTAACTAGTATTACTATTACATATTGAAGAGTCTTATTTTAGAACATTGACATAGGTCGCAACTTGTTTTTATAAATTCACAAATGATTTAAATTAATTTTATTATTTTAAGGTACAATGACGTAGAACCATTTCTGGTAGAGTGCAGCCTTGTTGACCCAAGATTTAGGGACACCCAGTTCATCACAGATCAGAACAGATCTGATACTCTGGTAGCCATCAAAAACACAATGTCTACCATTGCTCTTTGGATAGGATTGGTAATCATCCTTTGTATTTATAATTTACAATATAAATTGTAAATTCCTATAATATTGCCTTACAGTATTAACATGATCCCTTCATTTATGAAAATAGAAAAGCTGAGTGTATTTGTTTAACATCTGTTTAAATTTACTTGGAATTATGAACACTTTTTAATGAAATGTTATTCTTAAGGGTCATGGATCAGGTGAATATTGTAAGGAACTAAGGATATAAGCTTATTTTATTTTACTATGTAAAGCTCAAAACCAATTCAATTCAATATGTTTGTGTTGGCAAGACTTTTAACAATAAACATAGGCTGGTTACAGCTTTTAACAACCAACTTTGTATTACATAGGAAAATAGTTCAACATGCATATAAAAGCTGAAAAAGAAATAAAATATTAATTCATTAAAACACAACTGATGTAATAAGGAAATATATGTAATAATTCTATATAGATTAAACTAATAAGAAATTAGAGCCTTTTGATTGTAAACATAGGTATCACAGAGATAACAGATTTACACATTAGAACATAAGGATTATGTGGCATAAAATCATCAGAAGGTAAAATTTGTTGTATTTTTTTTCTCTTTCAGATGAGACAAACAGCTGTCACACAGGAGGAAGCTATGGCCACAGCTGATGATAGTGACCAGCCACCTCAGTTGAACATCCTGAATGATGGAGCAATCTGATGACAACAACAACTCCAAGGAGCAAGAGCCAGCTATTGTTGTTGAAGACACCCAGAGGCAGATAATGACAAAAAACGAACAAGTGCTCTTGGACGTTTGTTTGATGTGTTCATTACTTAAAAGAGTCTTCTGCTGCTGATAAAGTTGAATTAGAGCTGAACTGTTATCTGAAAGAATCAAGGGCGCAGATGGAAGTGAATCTAATAGACTGGTAGGGGGCAAGGTCTGACAAATATCCTATTCTAGCTAGAGTTGCCTGTTCATACTTGATCATCCAAGGAACATCTGTGGCTAGTGAAAGAGTATTTTCTACTACAGGAGACCTTGTATCGGCCCAAAGGGTTTGTCTGTTGCCAGAAAATGTAGATAAACTTGTCTTCCTTAAGAAGAACCTTAAAGTTGAAAAGGTTAAAGCTAAACCAACTTTGAGTGCTTCAGAAGCACCCGAGGGGACAGAATGACTTTGCAACAATTCAATTTATTGATATGACAATCTGAACACTTAGATTTAATATGGGTTTACTTTCAGTATTGTGTACAGTTTGAATTTTGATTCAAGAATTCGTTAACAATGTTCATCTTTAATCTAGTCATATTGCAGATTTTTTGTTTATTTGTGTCTTGTTCTGAGAAAACTGGGCATAATGCATGTGCGTAAAGTGTCGTCCCGGATAAGCCTGTGCAGTCTGCACAGGCTTATCAGGAACGACACGTTCTGCTTAAACTAGATTTTCTGTTCAAACATAAAAGGGACTTCATTTTAACGAAAAAAATACCATTTAAGCGGAAAGTGTTGTTCCTGATAAGCCTGTGCGGACTGCACAGGCTTATCTGGGACGACACTTAACGCACATGCATTTTGCCCAATTTTCACAGAACAAGACACATTTTAAAGGTTTTTGAGGCTTCTTATTTTCTTAAACTGTCACTTGATTCTTGTTATAATAATAATAATACCAGTTATTGATTTTTTTATAAGAAATATAAAAGTTCTGGTGTTTCAAAACATAATTTTGGTTATAGCAATATAAATTATTGAAATAATCATTTATTTTGCATATTTGTACTTTCAAATTAGGATTCGAACCGAGATTCGATATCCGAGCCTTTGGATTCGAATTTGAATCCGATTGAAATTGGATTCGGTGCAGCACTACTTGATAGGTACATTGATCATGACTTGCAGATGACCCCTATCGATTTTGAGGTCACTAGGTCAAAGGTCAAGTTCACAGTGACAAAAAACGTATTCACACAATGGCTACCACTACAACTGACAGCCCATATGGGAGGCATGCATGTTTTACAAACAGCCCTTGTTATAGTTCTGGCTACCATAACTTTAAATGTCGCTTTTTATGATTTTTGACTGGCGCGACAGGTCTGTCAATACTATGAAGTTTATTTAGCTACCCTTGTTACAGTGTAGTTAATCCAACTGGAAACAAATAATGCACTATCATTGGCACATTAAGCACATTCATTAAACTTTTAAACTTTGTGGAACAATTGTTTCACATTTTGTGATTAATGACAATAAAATGAAGATGTTGTTCATGTCTTGAAACCTGCGACATGTACAGCCTCATAATGTTTACCAATCTAAAAATATGAAAAGTCTGATTCACATTTGTATGCCCCCCTTCGAATATTGTTTTGCACATGTCGGTCAGTCCGTCGGTCGGTTCGTCCACCAAATGGTTTCCGGATGATAACTCCAGAACGCTTAGGCCTAGGATCATGAAGCTTCATAGGTACATTGATCATGACTGGCAGATGACCCTGTTGATTTTCAGGTCACTAGGTCAAAGGTCAAGGTCACAGTAACTCGAAACAGTATGATTTCCGGATGATAGCTCAAGAATGCTTACGCCTATAATCATGAAACTTATAAGGTATATTGATCATGACTTGAAGATAACCCCTTTTGATTTTCAAGTCACTAGGTCAAAGGTCAAGGTCACAGTGATTCGAATAAGCAAAATGGTTTCCAGATGATAACTCAAGAATGCTTACTCCTAGGATCATGGAACTTCATAGGTACATTGATCATGACTGACAGATGACCCCTATTTATTTTCAGATCACTAGGTCAAAGGTCAAGGTCACATTGACTCGAAACAACAAAATGGTTTCCGGGTTATAACTCAAGAATACTAAGGCCTAGGATCATGAAACTACATAGGTACATTGAATCGTTGATCATGACTGCCAGATGACCCCTATAGATTTCCAGGTCAAAGGTAAAGGTCACAGTGACATAAAATGTATTCACACAATGGCTGCCACTACAACTGACAGCCCATATGGGGAGCATGCATGTTTTACAAACAGCCCTTATGTAGAAGTGGATCAGCTGTATATAACAGTATTCAGGGTATTGTTTCAGTTTCATTGTAAAACCTACGTTTTTTTGTATAAAAAGTGCTACCTTCTGTCAGGACCAAGTCATGCCTACAAACTAATTGCTTCCTTAATCATTTATTATGCCCCCGGTAAAAGATATTTTGCGCATATATTTGCCCATTTATCCTTATTTACATATGATGTATTCACATTGGCCCATGTCAACAATATGAGATTCCAGCAGCAGATGCTTACTTTATTTCCATCCAATCATGGCCATTTTGAAGTCTTTATTTAGAGAATTATATGCATGCCACTTTCAGTAATATGATATTTACAATATTTAACATCTAGTCATTTTTGTGATAACAGTCTGATGAACTACACTTACTATCAAGTGGCATATCAGTCTGATTTATAAGCCTTATTCTTATTTTAAGACTGTGAAAATAAGAGCATTTTGTGCCATTTTTATCCTATAGTACTTCCATTATTATGAAGTAAAATGTACCTATATATTTTTTTGCTCATCTGAGCACGAAGTGCTCAAGGAGAGCTATTGTGATCGCCCTGTATCCGTTGTCATTTATGATGCGTTGTCTTCTGTATACTGTTAACACTTAGGGGTCAAAATTTTGACACAATGTCAATAAAAATTGGTCACGATGCAGCAGTATGAAATCTCGGACAAGTTCATCTATGGGTCATCTGGGGTCAAAAACTAGGTCTCTAGGATCCTGTTCAAGTTTGAAGTTGGGTTATGTACAGTCAAAAACTAGGTCACTAGGTCAAATCATATAAAAATCTGTTAAGGTCAGTACGCAGACTTATAGGAAAAGTCTGTTTATACTCAAGAGGTCACATATGTATGTTGATACTACATGTATAGAGGTCACATAAGTCTTTTTAGCTCGGTCGTTTTTTGGAGAAAACCCGAGGTATTGACATAGCCAGCTTGTCGTAAGCTGTCCTTACCATTTAAGGGTTTATTATCGGCTTTAAAATCAAAGTTCTTCAACCTACAACTGTGAAACTTCATATGTAGCTGCACATTGATGAGTTCTAGATGCCACACCTATTTTTGGGTCACTAGGTCAAAGGTCAGGGTCACTGTGACCTCTAAAAAAAGACAAGCAATCATTTATTCAAAACTGCACCCGCAGCCGAGAGTGGCACCCGTTATTATGTAGAGGTCTCATTTTTAGCTCGGCTGTTTTCGGAGAAAACCCGAGCTATTGTCATAGTCAGCTCGTCGTCCGCCGTCCGCCGTAGGCGTCGTGCTCCAACCTTAACTTTGGCCATAACTTTTTAAATATTGAAGATAGCAACTTATTATTTGGCATGCCTGTGTATCTCATGGAGCTGCACATTTTGAGTGGTACAATTTTAAGGTGAACATCATCCTTCAAGGTCTAGGGCAAAAAAAACAAATCCAAGGGAAGTAATAAGCTTTCAATGGACATAATTATCTGACCTGCCAACATATACATTTTTGTTAAATAAATCAAAGCGGGGCAGTAGGCGGCATTGTGTTTCTGACAAACACATCGTGGTAAAAGGTCAAGGTAAAGATCATCCTTCAAGGTCTAAGGTCAAAAATACAAATCCAAGGAAAGTAATAAGCTTTAAAGGGAGATAATTATTCAATATTGAACATAGCAACTTGATATTTGGCATGCATGTGTATCTCATGGAGCTGCACATTTTGAGTGGTGAATCTACAGTCACGGTAATGGCTTTTAATTATTTGCTACTAAAAATAGAGATTTGTTAAGAGACAATTATTTTCAAGGGAAGTAAATTATATAATTATAAATCTCATATTATATATTTCCTTACTAAGAATTTAAGTTCTTTTCACAGTTACTATACAGATTTATTATTTTGATTATTTATAACTCAAATGATTGATTTTTGATTTTTTTTAAATGATATAATTATCATTTCTTACCTGTTCTAATTTATGAATGCTAGTTTTCATTAAATACCAGTGGACTTATGTTCAACGATACATGATGAACTCTGGCTACGATCTCTCTGATAAAACACAGGCCTTGGTTGTCAGTGATGTCTGACTTGGCCATTTTTGACTGTCTACATACCTACAGACCCCCCCCCCTCCCCGTTGTATTGGAAAAAATCCAAGGGAAGTAGTACGCTTTAAAGGGAGATGATTTCTATGCCTGCCAAATGATAAATAGAAATTTTATTTCAAAGCGGCGCTGTAGGGGGCATTGTGTTTCTGACGAACACATTTCTTGTTGGGTCACTAGGTCAAAGGTCAAGGTGACTGTGACGTCTTAAAAAAAAATTCTGACAAGCTTTCGCAGCCAAGCGTGGCACCCGTTATGCGGTGCTCTTGTTTGTCTTATGTTGGTAAATGTTCATCTCGGTCAATTCTATGTTAAGTTTGAAAGTAGGTCATATGTGGTCCAAACAGACCAAATCAAAGAAAAGGTTGGTGAACACTTCAGAGGTCACATTTTCTTCCAGATCTTCATGAAAATTGGACAGAATGTTATCTCGATGAAATAAAGGTTCAGTTTGAAAGTTGGTAGTTTGTCAAAAACTAATTCATTAGGTCAAATTATAGAAAACTTTCTTTAGCTTTCTACAGGTCACATTATCTTCCTTATTTTCATGAAAATCGGTTACACTGTCTATCTTAATCAAATCAAACGCAGATTTTGGACGATGGTCATGTGCAGGCTAAAGCTAGGTTACAACTTAGTCAAATCATACTGTAACACAAGTTTTTTACACTCTAGAAGGAGTTTTGGGTGAGCGATACAGGGCTTTCTTGTTTTAGAACAGCCTGTAGTAAGAAAGGGAAAGTATTGTATTTGTTTCAAAAGTAACATTTTATTGTTATTGGAAGTTACTGAGCAATTTTATGATGTCATAGTTTTGGTTATTTTGCTCACTTGTCACGACGTGACGAGGTGAGCTTTTGTTATCACTCTTTGTCTGTTGTATTTTATCCGAAGTTTATTGTGAACACATACGATGATATAATTTTACAATGTTTACATTCGGGTGTCACCTCTTTGCCAGATTCTTATGAAACTTAGTCACCTCTATGTCATTTTGGGTTTCATATTCTGTCAAAAATAGGGCACTAGGTCAAATATAAGAAAAGGTCTGTTTAAACTTTAATGGTCACATTCTCTGAACCACTTGTAAATTGGTTAGAATATTATTTTAAATGATTTCAAAGTCAAGCTTGAAAGTGGCATATTTAAATCTAGGTCACAAGATCTAGTCTCAGTGTCATGTTACAAAGAGGGTCATGTGCTTCCAAGCATTTGATCAATAACTAAAATCATTTAAAATCTATGTTAACACTTACATTTTTTGCCTGATCTTCATGACAGTTCACCAGAATGTTCAAATAAATAAAAGTAGGAACTCGGTGACAAGGCTCAACTAGATCGGATCGAAGCAAATAGTTTGTTCATACTCACAATGCCATATATTTTTTTCTTCATGAAAAATTAGTTAACATCACAAGGAAACAATTAGTTTCAGGTGAGCCACATTGGGCCATTGGGCTGTTAAAGCCATCTATGTATAGTATAGTTTGTTACAAAACCTTGTTTATCAATAAAAATAAATGAAAAAATGGCTTTCTAAAAGTAGTAGTGTTGGATGATATATTCCACAGCTTATAATCTATGACAATGTTTTGAGAAGAAAAACAAAATTGACTATTATTATACCCCAACATACTGTTATTCGGGGCTAGCACAGGATTTCTCTAAGCGTCGCATCCTGAATTGTTAATTATGTTCTTAGAAAAATTATGGGTTAGCATATTGTTGCTGTTTTATCCATTGGTTGTCTAGACCTTTACTCCCAAAAGAATAATTGTAGGTTCAAATATGCGACTTTCAGGTAAATAAATCTCATTGAAGGAAAATGCAGTGTCCAAGAACGAAAACTATTGCACCACGACCATTAAACTATTGACTTGCGGATGAATGACAAGCAATAAAAATTACATAATTGTGGCGATGTAGATTAACTTAAATGGATGCTTATATATCCATCCTCTTCATAAGCAACGTCACACCAGTACTGTCAGTACTTTGATTAATAATCACTTACCACGACTACAGGACCTTAACGATTGTACCAACAGCTGCTCTTAATTTAAATTGTATGAAGCTCTGAATCGTTTCGGCGTGAGTATTCAATAAATATGGTCTGATTATAAATAAATATGGTCAAACATGTACTTTTGTTCTGCACTCATCGTCCTTTAACATAGATATTTCGATCAGCGTCAAATGTGCATATTAATGAAATATTGCTCGAATCTTTTCAAATAACAAAACAAACATGTCAATGGTCCTTAACAGACTACTTAGTTTTTAGGTTGCGCTGGAGATATTGGAAATACTGGCATGGATTATTGACGATTGGCCTTACCTTATTAAATATAACAGAATGAACATCCACTCCCCCCTCCCTTAAAAAAATGCCCAATCACCCGTTGTTTATAATCCGTGAGCGACGTTAGAAAATTTATATTTGCAAAACAAGTGAAGTTTTTCATTATCAATTATACATCTGAAAGATACAACACTGTACCAGATGATTGTATAAAGTGGTTATTATTTCCATATTAAGCTATTAAATTAAATGTTTAGGAAGAATTTTTCAATTATTAAGGACAAAATATGGATGTTAAGTATTCGCTCTTTGCTCGATTTTTATATAAAATGATATAAAATATGTCATTTTATTCCGCTCGTTTGCTCAAATTGGTTAACACCAAAATCCGGAAATCAGCTTATCAAGTTGTTGTGGCTTAAAAAAAAAATCTAACTCTAAAATTTAATTGTAAACGTCATTTATTGTATCTTTTACAAACGAAACTGTTATCAGTGAAATTATCGTCTTATAACTGATAAAGCTTCCGCCATTTTAGAAATCGTTTAATATAAGGGAAGAGGCTTTTTTACCAGCAAGTCTAGCAGACACTTTTTTTGTTGGTACATGTTTCGAAATTACACACATTGCATCCTAAGCGAACCATAATTATTCAGTTTGTTTATCCTTTTTATTTTTAAAGTCGATTCACTTTAAATTGGTAACCTTATTGATTTGATTTGAATCATTACTGATTATGAAAAGAAACATAAGTACAAATTAACTCTATAGACTTTATGTGAAACATTATACTTTTTTATCGTTAAATAATTGAAGCAATTTTTAATCGCGCTTTTTAATGTGTTTAACTTGCATATAACTTACTCCTTATTGACAATAATAGTGCCTACTAGTATAAAACGTCCTGTTTAAAGTGCGATTTCAACATTTCACATTGAATACTACCTCAGTTAAAGATGAAAATTGACGAAATTGTAATGTTTTGGGTTTTACAGGATTGAATAAACGTTATAATATTGATCACGTTTGGCTTAGTTTTTTAATATTTACTTTCATTTGTATTTTTTAAATTTACCAATACAGTCTTAAACTAGTTTAACTATTGAATACATTTACTATGGTTAATTAGCAACCCATTCGAAAGACAAAAACATCTTACAGGATTTGAGGTCCATTTACTTAAAGTTTTTACAGGACCTCATTCTCCTTTTTCACAAACCAGAGAAAATACCTTTAATTCAATTTATTTTCAATCAAGGACATTGACCTAACAATTTGTTAACAATTAAATATATATTTAAATGATAACTTAATTTGAGTGTTTATTGTAACATAAGGTAACGCCTCCAATTGAAAATGAAGAAAGCTATGCTTTTTTAAAAATAAATAGAAAGTATTTGAAAACAACAATATTAAACGCTAAAGTACCCGATAAAACTTTAAAGACGTTTGAAATGCTTGAATTTGCATTCGATGTTGACAATTTCAAGGAAAGGCGGATGTACCTATCGTTCTCCGCCTCCGCTTTTCACTCATAAAACGGATTGAAACCAGAAATTTTCATTTCAACCCATGAACAATTGTTGTGTTTAGATTTCGTTACGTTACTCAATGCAGGATTTAATTGGTTTTGGTAAACGCACGTAGAGGTTGTTACGTTACCAGCACAAATAGCAATTGAGTTCGACTGGTTGGTGATGAACCGTTCAATTGTATCGTAGTTATTCCATTTATCTAAGTAGAATATATGCATGCCAGAAAGGAAACCGTTTGAAAAAAACAACACCAATCTGTTGGTACAAATAAAGCTGACCCATTTTTAATTATATCAATATCACACACCGTATCAACCGTTATCATTTAAATCACGCTAGCATTGGTTGATATAATGAACGTGGGTTGTTGACAAAGTAACCTATACCAGTTTGCATTTGTAACAGATTTGAAGTGTGTTTACATTTCGAACCAAAACACATTTTCACATTATAATTTTGTCGGACACTTAGACCGCCAGTTTTGAAAATGATACCGTACATCCGAAACATTTATCGGCAATTTCCAAGGTCCAACGTCTTTCGCAAGGGTTTGATCATTACATTTGAGATTTTAAAGGTTCTAAAACTTATATTTTGTTCACGTATAATAATGAATTATTTTTCTAAATCTTGCGAGATCTTCATTCGATGATTTACAGTTGCAAATGATCTGAAGAGGCCTGTGTTAATGTAAGTTACTGATAACATGCACTTCACAATATGGATACAAGTAAATTTAAAAGTTGCCATTCAATTGATTGATGCATACATGTATCCCTTCTAAACTACCTCAATGCTCTGTCGTTCTGTAGAATGTTTGTTTTAAATTTTATAAATGTATCTGTGATATCATTGAACTTTCTTTTATTGTTTTGGGTTAGCTCACAATTTATTCTACTAGCCACTCGTGTGTCAGACTATGATTGTTAATTATGAAGACAATTACTCAAATGGCTTTTAGTCAGTTTTGCTATACGCGCTTCTTTATAATTGTCAAATAAATATGTATCCTCGACATATTTCTTAAATGCAATATAATGGGTCCCATTTTCCAATTCCTTTTAAGATGCAGTATAAATGGACATTAAATGCAGATTATACAGCTTTTGAACGCAACGCAGCTGTTAAATTGCTACATAATTCCGCACGCAAGCTTGTGTCCATTGATAGACTTATGAACATAATGTGTACATAATGGAACCGTTTGCAGAGCAAATAGATTTATACATAGTATTGAATTTAAACGACAAGGCTTTTTTAGCATCAATAAAACTAATAACAAGGCAGAATATATAATATAGTTTGACTTATGCACATGCCAGTTACTCTTTATAGCAAACACACAAAATATAATAAAATTGGTTTAAAATAAATGCACTATATGTATATACATTATTTTACCAACATATTGACATACAGATGTTTTGTGTTTAATCAGTAAATAATAATTATAAGAGAGCTGTTTAGCTGATGCCCTACCCTGCAAAATATCTTGAAATCTATTCACTCACTGTTAACTAAATAAATTTATGTTTGACTCGACACGTACTGCGATTATAACCCACATACAACAAGATGTATAGGTTAAACGCTATGCCCCCCCGTATATATTTGACCTTTGACATTCAAGAATGACCATGACCTTTCACCACTCAAAATGTGCAGCTCAATGATATACACATGCATGACAAATATCGCGCACAAGTTATGGCCAGTGTTAAAGCTTGACGCAAACAAACCAACAAACAGACAGGGCAAAAACAATATGATCCCCAGTATAGTCTGGGGGACATAAAAATGCACGATTGACCACAGTCCACATTGCCGTTTAAACAAATGTTTTATTACATTTATTTAAGATGACATAAAAACATTTTACGGTAACGACGTTGATATGTATACAAATAATATGCCGAAACGTTAAAGGAATTCAAACTTATATGACAGTGAATGGTAATATACCAACATCCATTGCCATCGGTTTGTTTATTAAAATGATATGGGCAGATGACTTTATTAATTCGGAAACGAGTGCATATACATTTTAACACAATAAAACAAATGTATAGTTAATCCTTTTACCCTTCGGCGTTTATATGGTTACATATGTGTGAATGAATGAGCAGTACAATGCGATCATATAAAATACGATATGAAACTTTGGTGAATCTGACTCATTTTCTTATCGAGTTTCATAAAATACTGACAGCCTGCTGTGACGTTCGCAAATTTCATGTCAAGTGATTACTATGGAAAACGGTTGCAAAAAATGGTTTGATTAAGAGTTAGAGTATATAGTAGGTCACTATAATAGGAAAAGACAACCGCCTAAGATCTGTGTTCACCTGGTACCGAATGCTCTTATGTACTGTTCGTCTGCGATTTGAATACTTATACAGGTATATGTAAAACGAAACTCTTTCTTCAGAATTTGAAACACATTATCTTAGTCCGATATAAAGCAGTAGTAATTGACATTTCAACAGCTTCGTTATCGCGAACGGTTGTTACTTTTACTTACAGCCCATATACAGATAGAGATCGGGATGAGTATGTGTTTCCATGTTTGTATTAATTATACTAAACGCCGATTTAATATAACATTGTTCTTCAGCTGACAATTTCATCGCTGTCGACCCAATATCCGAATGCACAAATCACAAATATTAATGCGAGGCATATTACTATAAATGGATATTACAAGTTCGCTGATATATTCTATTCTGATTCAAGTAAGTGAAGGACCATCCTCAAACAATATTCCCGTTTTACAAAGTTGTCAATTCTAAATAGTATTTTAAAGGTAATAAATATGATGCATCTATGTTAATCTTTATGAAATTATGTTTGTTTGGATTGAAATAATTTATGGTACGTTTTACATAATGCACGTTTTCATTCCTTAATAAAAACTTTAATACCAAGTCTTAATATTATACTATCTTTCTTATTAAATTATGTTGATGTCAACATATTTTATTTCGCAAACAGTTGCGCAAAATAGTCTTAACAAAAGTCCCAAGGTCCGCGCCTCAATTCTTGATATTCGTTATGCGGTGAAAACTAAACAGTATTTCACCGAAAATTTGCATGAGACATATACAAATGACCACACCCACAGCGTTATTGATATGTAAATGTATGTGGCCAAAATTCCGTCAGTGATATGCGAACATAAGTTATAAACAAGCGCATATAAAACTCTGTTTGTACCTAGGGTTAAATAAGGCACATTGAAGTCTTCATCTTAAACTATCTGTCTTAAACCTCAGATAATATCAGGCTTTATGAGATATTGACAACAATCTTCGCACTTGTGTTAATCGTGGAACTTGTTTCTTGCGGTTCAAAACGGTCTACCATTTAAACCATAAATTGTAGCTAGAAATTGAGAATTTAAAATACAAAAACGTGAATGTTTTAAAACAATCTTAAATCCCCTGAATATGTCTAACTGAAATAACATTTCAATGACACGCAAAAAAATAGATGTTCTTCTCGCTTGTGGGTTATTGTGATGCCGATAAACGAGGCAGCTTTAAACACATTATCGTGATCTTCGAGAAACGCACAACGATCAATCGATTCATTGATTCATATAACATCACGACTCAAGTTTAAACAAAATCTGTCTTGCCTTAAGAGCACAACTTCCGCGGATGAATTTGTTTTCATAAAGTGTTCGATGCATAGATTGTCTATTGATTTTGGATCATCTCCTGCCTTACAAGAACAAATATGTCAAATCAAAGATGCATTTTAAGCTTCTAACACGACATTCTAATCTTACATAATTCGATAGCCTGCTTTTGGACTGAGGTCCTGTTTATTTAATTATTTATAAGGCTTAAATTCGAATTAATCATTTGAAATGACGCGTTGCGGGTGATAACAATGATGTACAATTTAATCCTCGCGCTACCAAAGAACAAACAAAGGCTAATATTATGTCTGATACATGCATCATATTGTTTTGGTATCCAAAATAATTAATGCATGTTTCAGAGAAAGAAAATCAATTGTAAACCTCAAACAGTTGTAAAACTAAACTAATCATGCAGATGACTAAGACTTTCACATTTTATAAATCTAACATACTTAATACAAATGACAATTGTATGCCTTTCGTCTTTTATTGTAAATAAGCTGCCGATCTAATGACCTTAGTTATATGTAGGTATACGTAGTTATTGCCACCACTGCTTTGTCATATAGCACGAACAAGTATGTAATTTAAAGCAGTAATTATATCGTCCGTAATAACCTGCCTGTGACGCAATGGTATATAAGTATGAACATGGTATGCGACTATACATTTTTAATTCTTAGATACCTTACCTTATGTATATCATGATCTTTGGATGTCACTCGCGTTTTTCGGCATTGTCACAAGTTCTTAAAAGATGACTCGCCACGAATGAAAATAAAATGATAAAATATTAAATAACAAGAAATATCTTTAAAAAAGTTATACGGCGTTGATTGTGGTCGATGTTTGTGAACGATCAAAAGTTATCTCCATGAGATAAAAAGTAGCGGATGCCTTTTTTCTGCGCAGTTCTTAGCTACATCATAAGCAAATCAATTACGGGGTGTTGCGCCAGATTTCGTGGCTTATTTTGCTTTATGTGATATTATTACTCAGATATCTATATTTACAGAATAGAAAAACACAAGAAACATGAAAATAAACGAGTGCATATAGGTCAGCCGGCAATACTCGAATCTTATTTAATTGCATAATTATAGTATAGTGAATTATTGTGCTCATGCTTAATAAACTGGTCTAAATGGATAAATATTTCTTATTAATTTTATCAAAATTGGTCCTTATCATGCAAATGTTGAAACCATATTAAAAATCGATGATTGACATACTACAATAATATCGCCGAATATCTTTATTTAGTATCTTTCTGATCAAAACAGACTTCAAGTGCACAAAGTTTACGAGACTGCGTTTATATAAAGATTTCTGCAACTGACCGCAAACTGACCTTGATACCTTGCGGATTGAATGCAATGCATTACAGTCACTACGTTATTGTCAGTAAGACCGGTGTAACACAATGATCGCAACCCCTTCTGCGAACGCCGGTGATGAACTGTATATAAACTCTGACTTTCACAAATGGCCGCGAATTGACCCGAAACCTCGCGGGTTGAAATGCAATGCAAGTAAGTACTAAATATGACAACATAGCCTTTAGTATAAACGCTTTTGCGCTGGTAATTCTCTGAAAATAAAAGGTGAACGCACAAACTGTATTTATTTGGAAAATTGGTTGTAAAACTGTTCTATCTATTGAGCCTTTTCATTAGAGATAAAATTGTTTCATGCAGTAAAACAGTGTTACAAAGACGCGGATATGTTTCCAATGTTCTGGTGTTATACTCAAATCAGCCAATGGAATAAATGAAGTGTATTCATTCGTACCTAGCCGCGGGAAATTTTATTTGAGTATTATTGGACACTTACAAAGGTCAAGTCAGGGTGAAAAGCTAGCTTAATACAGCTTACGCCGAAAAATACTCGGGTCAATCTTATCATAAGAAGTAGAATCAGTTGCTAGTCTACAGTACTGAAATTCATACATTTATATCTTATTGCGAATACAGGTCGGCGATGGAATTTCATAAGTAGGTTAACATGTGTAAAATGCTCACTGCTCAATAACTTGAGAAAGAATCAAGGTATGGTAATGTAAACTGCTTGCCTATATTCCTTTTATCGAGGTTATGAATGGGATTGCATGTACGTATTTACGCTTATTTCTTGTTTTATATTTTATCATCGCTTTATATCGTCCTTTGTTAGTGCGTGACGCAGTTAAAACAGTGTATTGCAATTTTAAGTTTATACCTGTCTGCAACAAAGTGGATATATGAACGTCAATATATATACTAATAGTTTTTAAAATTAATAATAAAAATAAAGTTCATATTTAGAATTGAATATGGGTTATTTAAATAGTCATTATCCATATTTATGACGATGCTGCGAAGCAGCTCGTCTAAGTTATCATACCATGAAAAAAAATCACAATGGCGACCTATGTCAAAGACCGAGCCAGTCCGATTGAGATAGCTCGATTTTTCTAATCGGCATACTCGCTGATTATCATTGATAAAGGTAAAAGAAGCTCAGCTATACATAGCACAGCATATTCTGGGAAAACTATTTAATAATAGTTTGAAAACGTTAATTTTAAATCAGTTATATTCAATGCATTATATGTTTATAGATCAATGAAACAACTATGCATTTTCTGTATTGTATTTGACAATTGTAGTGATTCTGTAAATAAATTGAAAGAATGAAAACGTGTATAATTAACGTTTTACGCGATCACGAGTGTAAAGAAAACGAATTATTTCAAACCTTCCATTTGTTAACGTTGTAGCGAGTATGGTATATAAACAGCATAATAGATGTATAATATCTATGAAACTCGCTCTTATGCGTGCTTTCTCATTTTGCATATTTAATAAACTTTTCAAACAGAAATTACAGAGCCACCTCAGTGCACTTACTATGTTTGATAATTCATTCGTTTGTTGGATATTGTTTGCTGTTTTAAACACATATTAGGTCATATCGCGGAGATTTAGTTAACCTTACCATGTGTTCATGGACGAACTCACGTATTTAAGTGCTCTAAGGACTATGTGCTTATACCTACTTTCGGGACTCATCATGCAAGTATTGCCGTACTTAACGAACAAACATGCGCAAGCTTATGGAATTAGAGAAAAAACAATAATCAAAAGAGAAAAAGTATGTGAAATCACGTCCGTACACATCACATCACTAACGTAAGAAAGAAAACAACGAAATATAAAGTTTGGTATGATATACATGTAAAATTAAAGAGAATGGTGTAAGTAAAGATCATGTCAAGATTTAATATATCTTATATATATATATATATATATATATATATATATATATATATATATATATATATATATATATATATATATATATATATATATATATATATATATATATATAACCCAAAAACGTTTTACTGTAACACAACGTTTTTTAAGATAAGTGGTACAGAAAATACACGTCGAATATCTTTTTAAATATATTTCTTGTTATATTTGATAGAGAATGTAACCCGCCTCCCAGTTTCGCTGAATGGGTCAAGTTCCCCACGGGTACTACTTCCCCGTACCCCCCAATTTTTTTTCTTACCCAAAATTGTTCGTACCCAATTTTGTTCGTACCCAATTGTTTTTCGTACCAAATTTTTTTTCGTACCCAATTTTTTTTTCCTACACAATTTTTAGTCATACCCACATTTTTTTCCTACACAAATTTTTGTTTACCCAATTTTTTTGGCATTATCTTTGTACCAACAATTGTTGTACCCAATTTTGGTTCGTACCCAAAATTTTCGTACCCACATAACAATTTTGAAGATGTAGATACACTTAAATTGATGCTTTTATATCCATCCTCTTCAAAAGCATCGTCACATCAGTACTGTCAGTACTTTGATTTTTTTTACTGGCATTGAGCCAATAGAATTTAGGACCTGCATCGCTGCTGAAATTTAGCTCTAAAGTGCAGTTTTAGCAGAGTGATGTTTCATGACACGCTATCTAGTATATAATTAAATGGCCTTAGTACCTTCATTAGGACATAAATGTACATTTTTTAAATCAGCCGTTTCGCTATAAGGAATGTAATTAAAAATTACATAGTACACCAAGTTAAATCATTGTAAATTACCATCTTCGATATGTCTGATGAGTAACACTTAAAATGTAATTTTAAAAACTTTAAGCTCGTGTACTATGCGAATCCAGATGTTGGGTGACTCATACAGACTGTACTCATCAGACATATCGAATTAGTTCCACGTGTCATTCACATTTATGCAAAATCATTATCATATTCCAAAGGGATAAGAACATGTTTCGGTAATTCGTTTTTAATTTACGTCAGTACATACTTTTTTATGTGTTGCCTGCTTACTATAAAAGTATTCCACAGCGAATTCTGCATGTCTGACTCACTAAAGAGAGTGTGTAATATCTGGTAAAAAGTGTCAACTAATCTGGAATCGAAGTGCCATTGTCTGTGAGATGATCGGTAAACGAAGTGTCCATGCAAATTTGGCATCCGACTCTTAAAACATTTGACTTTCCTTAAATACGTTAGTTAACTAAAATTTAACATGTTGTTATATTAATGGACATATTGATCTTTTATTTCGATTAGTTGGCACGTTCTTTATTTATTTCCAAATATCTTTATTTTGTTGAAATACCTGCTGATCATCGAATTCATGATGATTATCGTTGGAATTTTACTTTTTGTATTATAATCCACTTTTTCCCACGAATTTCTTGTTCCCCAATACGAAGTACTATACCATTAATCGACCAAACAATGTTTCGTGTCTGAATACCAGAGGAACGGAATATAAATGCAAAAAACTTGAAGAACTCACCTCTCGCGCGTGGCTTTTGTTGTGATCTGGTATCGAAGTGCCATCTGGTTTCAAAGTATCCGCATATCCGACGTGGGTATGCGGATACTTTAATAACAGATGGCACTTCGATACCAGAAAACAACAAAAGCCACGCGTGCCGATACATGTTATTATCCCTTTGGAATATGATAATAAAAGGGAAAGGGAAGTGTAAACGGGAGTGCTTTCTATAAGAAGAGCTCAATACAAGGAGTTTTTTAATCTCTTGTAAATTTTGTGGCTACGCATTAGTATCGTCTTCATGAAGCGATTCTAATGAGCACCAATGACAAAGGATTTAATGAGGTGTATTGGCCGCTTTAAGACCCCTTGCCCCCTTATCTAGAGTCCTGCTAAAGGTTCAATTGAACACAGTCGTGTTGATCCACACGATCCGCTGTATTTTTAATTCTCTTAATCTCAATTTACCACTTAAAAACAAGTATAATATTTAGACAATTAGTTTTGGTCGTCACTTGAAATATATGACTTCAGAAATAAACATTTGAATCTTACATAAAATTTGCACTTATAATATTAATTATATTAATTAATAGTCATAATATTTTTGAAAACGAACAACGCCATTGGTAATATTTTACATGTGTATGCCATTGCGTTATGCATAGATTCCCATTGCGTCGGGCTTGGCAATGCAAATTGATTCGTACTTCAAAATGTCTGGTAAGAATAGAAATAATATACATGGGGTAATGATTTATATTGCCGATCGCTGACAGAACAGTATTGATTTCTTGAAGAGTAAAGATGATTGTATTATGTGGATTAAGTTTAAAGGTCAGTTGTTTGAAAACGGGGTTGATGTTTTACTTTGTTTGGCGTATAATGTGCCACAGGGAAGCAGTAGGGAAATGTTTATTAATGAAAGTTTATTTGATCAAGTTTTAAACGATATGATACAGTTTGAAAATACGTATACTAATAATTGCAGATTTATAGTTTGCGGAGATTTTAATTCAAGAATTGGCGTTAAAGTCGATTATGTTGAAAATAATGACTTACAGCGATTTAATGTATTACCAGAAGATTATATCGCAGATAGTTGTTCACCAAGATTAAGCCAAGATAAAGTTGTTAATGAGCATGGTAATTGTCTACTTGAGTTTTGCTGGGTTAAAAGTGTTGAACGGTAAAGTAGGTGTAGATAGTACAATAGGAAAATTCACTTGTGTAACCAGCAAAGGGTCTAGTGTTATTGATCTTGTTATGTGTTCACCTTCTTTATTCAAATGTGTTGATCAGTTTGAGGTCTTTGATCCTAATTTTATATCTGATCATTGTGTAGTACAATTTTGTATAACTACCTACAATACTGAGAATATTTTTGATGATATTGATTCAACTGCTTTGTTAGAAAATAAATTTTCTAATACAACATACATGTACAAATGGGATAAAACTAAAACCGATCTTTATATACAGTCACTTTAAAGTGAAAGTATTATACAGTCTTTAAACAAGGTGTGCAAGGATATTGACACCACTAACATTGTGTCGTCTTTAGACCAAAGTTTAGAACATTTTGTTCCATTATTGATGAAGTGTGTTCACCATTATTTAAAAAAAATTGTAAAAACTAACAACAATGAAAAATTATACATGTTCAAAATAACAAATAGTTCAGTGACGAGTGTTAATAAGCAAAAACGGAGTTTTATAAACTATTGAACATATATAGGAATGACAGGTCTGACGAAAATAGAATTCTCATGACCAGTGCACGTAGTGTATACAAATGCCTTGTTAGCAAAAATAAATATCAATATGATTCGGAACAGACAAAAATTCTAGAACAAAATAGATTTTCAGATGCATAGCGATATAGGAATATGTTAAAAGGATCTGTAAATCCAATTAAATCAAGCAAATTGCATACAGATGACTTTTTAAATCAATAAATGATCCAAATTCACACTTCTACCAACCAGATGAAGACATGGTTTATTTTAATGAGCGGTATTTAAATGAAGAATTACACGTTATGTTTGAAGAGTTAAATATTGAGATTACACGTGAAGAAATTAAAAAAGCATGCATTTGTTTAAAAACTGGTAAGTCGGCTGGTCCGGATTATGTATTAAATGAGTTTTTAAAGCATGGTGTTTCCGAAATTCATTTTTCTGAGGTTTTGTTGGTACTTTTTAATAAAATGTTCAACTTAAGATATTTTCAGAGGCATGGAGCGAAGGGTTAATTGTCCCTATACATAAGAAAGGCGATTAAGACAATTACAGAGGAATTACATTGTTAAGCACTATAGGAAAATTATTTAGTAAAATTATTAACAATCGATTGAGTATCTGGGGAGAAAAATATAATGTTTACATAGAAGCCCAAGCCGGATTTCGGAAAAGCATGGCAACAGTTGATAATATATTTGTCTTACAAGGTATTATTTCTCATATTTTAAATCAAAAGAAGAAACTATATACGGCATTTATTGATTTTACAAAGGCATTTGATTTTGTTGTGAGAGATATTATATGGTACAAACTAATAAAACTAGGCATTAGAGGTAAAAATTTGAAAAGAGTAAGATAAATTTATAATGTTGTTAAATCAAAAATAAAATATAATAACGAAATGAGTAATGACTCGTTTACATGTTTTTTAGGGGTAAGGCAAGGTGAGTCATTATCGCCCTTTTAATTTTCAATGTATTGTAATGATATCGAGGAACATTTTATTCTAAACAAATCTGAAGGCGTTGATATTGGAATGTTAAAATTATTTTTATTGTTGTATGCTGACGACATTGTTATCTTTGCAGAATCAGAAGCTGGTTTACAACATGGGTTAGATTTATTAGATGAGTATTGTGCAAAATGGAAACTCCGTGTAAATATCAATAAAAAAAAGATAATGATTTTTTAAAAAGGGGGACAAAATAGAAGAAATTTGAAGTTTATATATCAAGGAAATAAGCTTGAATTGTAAATAAATTTACATATCTTGAATTAGTATTCACGACGGGTGGATCTTTTTCAGCAACATATGATGCGCTTTCAGGACAGGCCCTAAAAGCACTTTTTAAGTTAAAATCAAATTTGATAAAATTTACAAATATCTCAGTAAGCCATAGTCTCGAATTATTTGATAAGCTTATTGAACCAATTTTAAGTTATGGCTGTAAAGTTTGGGGATTAAACAATAGCATCCAAATTGAACGAATACACATACTTTATTGTAAACAGTTGCTAGGTGTCCGATCTCAAACACAAAATAATTTCATTTAAGGGGAACTTGGACGTAAACCCCTAATAAATAAACGGATCGTTTATGTTTTAAAATATTGGTTAAAATATTACAATCTGATGATGTTAAATATACTAAAATTGTTTATAATATGTTATTACATGATCTTGAAGTTCATCCCGAAAACAATTCTTGGGTAAAATCTGTAAAACATATATTTAATACTCTAGGTTTCGGTGAGGCATGGTAGTTTCAGGGAGTAGGGGACGTTAATTGTTTTATATCTATTGTAAAACAACGCATATCTGATATTTACGTTCAAGGTTGGATAACCGAGTAACAACAATCTACAAAGGGTAAAAACTATTGCATTTACGGAAATTTTAGATTTCAGCCTTATCTTAATGATGTAAATATTTCAAAATTTAGATTAGAGTTAACGCGACTAGGAGTATCTGCTCACATACTTGAAATCGAAGCAGGGCGATGGCACAAGCCTGATAAGACACCGTATGATGACAGAAAATGTAAACACTGTAACGTTCTCGAAGATGAGTTTCATTTCTTACTCGAATGTCCAGTGTTTAATAGTCTTAGAAAACAATATAAACATAGATATTATTGGAATCACAAAAATATGTTAAAATATATCGAACTCTAACAAACTGACAACGCAAAAACAATTAAAAATCTTGCAACATTTATTTTTAAAGCAGCTAAATTACGAACAGAATTGTATTATCAATAGTTTCTCTCCATGTACTATTGTCTATTTGTAGTCATAGCAATAAACACATTATGTATACACTTTCTTAGAACATTCAATTATATTTGAATAAGATACGACTCGACAATATGCATATTTATATACTTACCTTAAATTACTTCGTAGCGGTAAACACTGTTATACATTTATATACCTGTTTAAAATAGCTGTTTATTTCAATATGCATGTCTTTAGAGATACAAATTCATGTATTGTTAAATCTAAATTTATATTGGCATAGTAGGTATACATATTAAAAAACGAAACATGAAAATATATTTATTAAAAAATTGCGATAAAAAGAATAACAAGTTTGAGTTAATAGTTATGCACTTGCGGTCATTGTATTGGCAGTCATTTCGACGCCATGTTGGATTTCTCTGTTATGTTATATACTAACATAATTTTGTATTATCTTTATTTGTTATTGGCACCCCAAAACCTAAATATTAACACCAAAATAATGAAATGCGAGTGGATACTCGCATAATAATCATCCTTAATAGGTTTTGGCGGCCATCTTGGACGCCAACTTGAAACAAAACCACAACTTTTCGTTGGTCTCTTTTTTGGTATTTTTTTATATGTTATAAAGGACATCCTACGCTACCAGGATCAGTGTAAATATCTTTCGTAACAATCTTTTGTTTTGGGGTTGAAAGGTATTTTTTCATATATTTACCCGACTAGTAGTAGTAGTAGTAGTAGTCCAATAAGTACTTCGTTTTTGTTTTTACCAAACGTCTATTTTTGTGAAACTATTATATGTTAACTATATGTATATATACTTGCATTTTGTCTCAATGCATGTATCATGTATATGATGTGTGGAACATAATAGAAACATGTGTTCTGTTATTTTCTGTTTAGTAGTTGTCATCTACATGTGTAAGTATGTGCGATTGACGAGTTGCTAGAGTATCATAAAATATTAGTTAGTATTAACATCCAGTTGTTTTTAATAAAAACTTATTAAGTAACGCGGACACAGCCCAAACATTTACTGTAACAAAGTTTACCATCGAAGAAATTTTCACGAAAGACGGATCACCCAGCCCCTTTCTGTCCCATCCCCTGGTATTTCAGTCCAGCTAACTCCATATTCTGAATGTTTTCCTTTTTTGCATTACCATTTAAGTTGACTGAAAGGGGTAAAAAAGTCTTCCGGCAAACCAATTTAAAATTATTCATTCAACGAGTTTTTTTGAACCATTATCTTTATTCCAACTGCTGAAACTTGCAAATACTAAAATAATGTCTGATTTAATTATAAATATCGATTGAAATGAACACATCTTTGATAAAGCTCTCCGAATAAAATGTGTCATTCAATTTCACTTACTAAATAGGACCATCAAACTTAATATGTTTGATACAGTGTCTTAAACTTCATTTTATCAATATTGAGCAGGTAAAGAGAGATATAATCGACTAAAAAGTTATCTTTATAAATTATGCGGAATTAAAAACAGTCGTTTTCTTGGACCCTGAATAGTTCTCGAAAGCAGACTTGCAACAATTGAGCTGTTTCTCTTGGCTACGACTCATAGCCATTTTGCGTTAGATCGCAACCTTATAGTATCTGCCTGCCCCTACGGTGCCCCTTCGGAATAAACACTCCGGCACTCACATGTTAACAGTTATTAAACGTGAACATCGAATGTCTAAATCCCCGGACAGAGTTCCAGTTCCATTTGCAATAGCCAATATCTGCAAAACAATGTATCAAAACATGAAGAACATCATTTGGAAACGACGGCGATGGGGCCTTAAACTGTTCATATTGATCACCTTATCATTGGTGTTAAAAACATAACTTTCCACATAATTTTAACAGACGTCCCGTGTTTGATAAAGGTGGATTAGCGAGGACTGCCTCCTCAAAACTTTTTTTTACGTGAGTAGTTTAAACTTCGGTGCGTTAGGACTCTTCAAGAAAAACACGGCATTAAACCATTAAAAAGGATAAAAGAAATTCAACACTTTCCTGCATATACTCGCATAATCCCGACGCGACCAATTCCCCAATACATCTGTATCAACCAGACTATTAATATCAACAAACTTACAACTTTTCCCGTCGCTATTTTAAATGGAACATAATGGAATATATTGACGATAAAAGTGCAAAAACATTTCATAAACACAACTTCTTTTGCCATTTTTCTAAGGTATCAAATGAATTTGGGCATATGTTAGTATTGAAATATTTAACAAAAAAGACGTCTACTCTGGACGGGGGTTTTCCCGCTGTGCACGCATTAATCGTCTGACGTGACTTTTTTACACTAATCAATACACCGACGCTTTCCATGCGTTTGCGTGATGTTGTACATGTTCTGCATAGTTTTCGCGCGCTTTTTATTGAGACAATAGATCAACAAGAAATTTATGAGAAATGTTTATTTGAATCTAGAATGTGTTAATGTCGCGTTTAAATTAACATTCGAAAGCGTGATTCGGATTACAAATTTAATTATGCTGATTTGAGCATTGAACAAACATGTTCTGTAGTGTTCGATGAATTTGACGATAATGTGTTAAAACGCTTTTCGGGTCGAAAACGTGTTATTGAATATCATGCATAAAATGCACAATTTCTACGATAATTAAACAAAGTCGCCATCATAAGTCTTCTTAGTTACTGGCCAAACTTTCATTGTGGAGGTGTACATCTTAGGGACCGATGAGTGTGGTAGGTAACAATCCTAAAATCTGCCACAAAACAACACGCAATTTTGGTAGTAACGTCACTCGTCTTATGTATGATTTTACTGCAGGTATTAACTGCCTACTAATGTTGTCGCTCATTGAACGAGTGCGTTCTTATACAAGCTTGCTTTAGTTGAGTATAATGCATGTAGAAGCATGTTATTAACAGAGAACCGTAAATAGACTCTCAAACGTTCTGGTGAATTTGTTATCTCTATGATCTTAAGAATGGCAAGTTGCAGCTACGGAAAACAATACATTGATACGAAAATTTCAAGCGCGCTGCGGACTCCGATTTCGAAATGCAAGCGCTCCGGCGAGGGACAGTTATGTTAAAGCGTAAACCCATTTATTTTCGATTGGATCGAAAGCCGATTACTAATATAACAGCTCTCGAGTGCGGTTCTTGGGACAAAGAGTCATTATTTGATGTCGTTCAGAGAGATCTACAGCACGCCCCCCCCCCCTGTTCAATACCGTTAAATGGTTCGTTGAAAGCACAGATACAGATTTACTTAATTTACATATAAAACATTTCATTTTAGCGTACAGATATGTATGTGAAATGATGGATAGTTCATAATCTAATTATATCTTAACCAATAGTATACATGGTGTCGACACACATCAGGAAGAAATTATTTGCCTTAACATGGTAATGTAAACATAAGTTTACTGTAATGTAAATTATAGAAAACGTATTTTGAATTTTTACTTAGGAAAATCATAGATTTTTTCACGCTTGCTTGAACAAACAATGGTATTTCATACATAAATTTACTATACTATACTATTAAGAATGTGTATAAAGTAAGTATAAGGGCATAAACGCCAACTTTAAAGATTGCACGCCGCGGAATTTGAACCCGAAACCTCTTAATTTGAAAGAGTGTCACTTACCTTAAAGGGATCTTTTCACGCTTTGGTAAATTGACAAAATTGAAAAAAGTTGTTTCAGATTCGCAAATTTTCGTTTTAGTTATGATATTTGTGAGGAAACAGTAATACTAAACATTTACCATGGTCTAATATAGCCATTATATGCATCTTTTGACGATTTTAAAACCTAAAAATTATAAAGCGTTGCAACGCGAAACGATTGAATAATTTGGAGAGTTCTGTTTTTGTCGTTAAATTTTGTGAAACTACGAAGATTGCATATATAAGGTATAAAATACATTAAGTATATGTATTCGACGGAATAGCTCAGTAGGCTAAAGCGTTTTTACTTCAGGACTCTGGCAGGACTCCAGTGGTCACTGGTTCGAAACCTGGTCCGGGCAATGTTCTTTTCCTTTTTTTAATTTTATTCTTGATTTTTTACTGGAGCTTTTACGATCCAATGTTTACATTTATCGATATAAAGCATTTAATGAATAAGTTAAAAAATGCCAAAATCTGTGAAAAGGCCCCTTTAATGCACAGAAGAATTAGATATGGAATTATATATTTTCGTTCGTGTAATGAAACTGCCATTTGTTCTGATTTTATCGAAATTATAGAAGTTTTACGTACAAACTCAACGACCGTTCGGGTTGACGTATAAGAACAAAAATAAGAAATATCAAATGACGCA